>NW_022437021.1:594521-803822 GCF_009761245.1 Sapajus apella | reverse complement strand
AGAAAGAAAGAAAGAAAGAAAGAAAGAAAGAAAGAAAGAAAGAAAGAGAGAGAGAAAGAAAGAGAGAAAGAAAGAAAAGAAAAGTCTTCATGGAGACTGACACTGAATTAAAAACTAAAAGAGAGTGTGAGAAGTCTACGCTAGCATGTCCAATAAGGAAGAATGCATGGTGTTTCTCTAAGGATTAACAAACACACTTATTGGACTGATATATATAACAAAAACTGGAAGAGGAAGTATGGCTAGAAATTTAGGTTGGAATATAATATAGAATGTCATATTGAGGATTTGGGGGAAATACACAGCGTTTGTGAAAAGAGGAGTAACTATAACCAAAGGATAGCCAGGCTCTTACAACAAGGAGAAAGTCTAAAAAAGGGGTTAAAAATTGGTGGTAGCATGGAGAGTAAGTGCATAAAATGGACAGTATTGTTTTTTAGTAAATGGTATTCTTTTTGATTGCCTTCTCGCTGGGTCACACAGTTTGTCCACTGATGTGAGCATCACACGTGAAACCTACTGACCAACCACTGCTTTCACAAAACTCTCTTTAAGGCAGGACTTCTCAACATTTAAAAATGCGTACAAATCACCTGAGATTTATGTTAAATTTGAGATTCTGATTCAGCGATCTGGGGTGAGGCCCTAGATTCTGCATTTCTGAAAAGCTTTGAGGTGCTGCTGCTGCTATTCCTGGGAGGACATTTTGAGTAGCCAGGCTTTAAAGTCTTAAGTTTTCACAACCATTTCATCAAAAGACACAACTTTTGGAGACTGTGCTCCTGGGGCACACAACCATTTCTACTGTCCCCTCGACTGCTTCCTGTCCCCAGGATCACCACTATTTAGGGCCCATATCAGGAAAACGAACTGGGTTTTGATAGAATAGAGTAGGGAGTGCCTGACACTGGGGCTGCAATCTAGGTGAGATGACAAAGGCCTCTTGATGAGGAGAAACATATGTAACGTAGGCTGCCTGGAGAAAGTGAGACTCTCCTGACATATGGTATGATCTACCTGAGATTTATAACAATTCTAAAATTTAGATTAGCAAGCACACATGAACTATTAAGCTAATGAGCCCTCATCACCTGCCTGTTCCACCTCTGGTTGCCAGGTAGCCTGTGAATAGGCTTGGATCAATTACTCAATGTTATTGAAGCCAAATGTAATTAATTATATAATTTATGGCTGTCCAAGTTTAATTCACTAAATCACATTATGAAACTAGGGCATTATGAAGGATTAGTGAGATAAGGAAAACGGGATGACTAAAGCTTTCACAGGAGCTATAATGCATATATTGTTTCTTGATCTCCTAACCTTAGGAGTGGAGCAGAGGCTCTAAACTGCCACTATTATTGATAAAAATCCATGTGTCTTGTGCACTCATGGGTTTGTGATCAAGTGGTCACTAGTGTAAAAGCATAAATAGTCTGTTATAGCTGATGGGAGGGGCCACTGGGTAGGAGAAAGGTCAGAAGAAAGAGTCAGAAAGGCTGCTCACATTTTGATACTTAGAAAGCATTAACAGAAACATAGAAGGTAGGCAAAGGAATTAGTGTGGGAGTGAAGAGCATAAACCACATTTTCTTAATTGCTTTTATTACATAATTAACACCGTGGATGGAATTACACACTGCCCCTCCCATATACTGAATCCTCATTCTTAGAACCTGTGAATTCCATCATATTTGGAAATAGGATCTTTGCAGATGATCGAGTTAAGATGAGGTTATTATGATGGGTGCCAGTCCAATATAACTGTGTCATTATAGAAATGGGAAGTTTGGATACAGAGACAGACACACAACAAGGGAAGAGGATGGGAAGACACCAGGAGAACACCATGTACAACCAAGGGATCCCCGAGACTGCTGACAGCTAGGAGAGAGGCATGGAACGGAGTGTTTCTCACAGCCCCCAGAAGAAACCAATCCTGACAACACCCTGATTTCAGAATTCTAGTCTTCGAAAATGTGAGGCAATAAATTTCTGTTATTTAAGCCACCCAGTTTGTGGTACTTTATTACAGCAGCCCCTGGAAACTCTTAGAAAAATATATGATTATTATTTAAAAATCCAACACTAGAGAAGTATAAAGTACAGAAACAAAAAGGGAAACTTTTGTTCTTATCTGATAGCATTAGGGAGATGGTATATTTCTTTCCTGGTCTTTTACCTGTTAGTATGTACATAAAGAATGTAGGCTGGGTGCAGTGTTCTACACCTGTAATCCCAGCACTTTGGGAGGCTGAGGCAGGTGGATCACTTATGGATAGGAGTTCCAGACAAGCCTGGCCAACATGGTGAAATCTCATCTCTACTAAAAATACAAAAATTAGCTGGGCATGGTGGTGTGTGCTTGTAATCCCAGCTACTCAGGAGGCTGAGGCAGGAGAATCACTTGAACCCAGGAGGCAGAGGTTGCAGTGAGCAGAGATGGCGCCACTGAACTCCAGCCTGGGCAGCAGAGCAAGACAATGTCTCTAAAAAAATTTTGTTATAAAAATGAGATTACACCATAGATATTACTATGTAATATTACTATAGTAATATTGTTACAATAGCTACTACTCTGAAGCTTGCTTTTTTTAATTTAATAAATATATTGTGGACATAGTCCCATATCAATTCATATGAATCTAGTCTTTCATTATAGTGGCTACATAGATTTTATTTTATAGATTTATCATATGATTCATGATATATATTTAGGGGAAGGAAAATTTAGTATTACAAGCAATGTTGTCGCAAACATATGTATTCAAATATCCTTATGCTCTTCTGAGAGTATTGCTTCTAAGATAAATTATAGAAGTGGAATTACTAAGTCAAATGTGCTTAACATCTTGAAAAAATTGTCAAATTGTTCTTTAAAATGTTGCAATTACCATTTTATTTATTTATTTATTGTAAGAAATGGAATCTTGCCATGTTGCCCAGGACAGCCTTGATCTCCTGGGTCAAAGCAACCCTTCCATCTCAGGCTCCCGAGTAGCTATGACTACAGGCATATGCTACCATACCCAGATGCAACTACCTGTTCAACATCATACTGGAAGTTCTAGATAATACAGCAAGTCAAGAAGAGGGAATAAAAGATATACAGACTGAGAAAGATGAAA
The DNA here is from genome assembly GCF_009761245.1 of Sapajus apella. Taxonomy (NCBI): domain Eukaryota; kingdom Metazoa; phylum Chordata; class Mammalia; order Primates; family Cebidae; genus Sapajus; species Sapajus apella. The sequence goes on along the minus strand of NW_022437021.1, from coordinate 800,694 downwards.
TAAAACTGTTTTTGTTAACAGATGACATGATTGTCTCTGTAGAAAATCCTAAGTAATTGACCAAAAAAACTGTCCAAAACTAATAAGTAATTATAGCAAAGTTGCATGTGGTGAGGTTAATATACAAAAGTCAGTCACTTTCCTATATATCACCAACAAACAAGGAAAATTTGAAAATAGAAACACAATGCCATTTATATTAGCACCTCCAAAAATAAAGCACCTAGGTATAAATCTAACAAAATATATACAAGATTTATATGAGAAAAACTACAAAACTCTGATGAAGGAAATCAAGGATTTTCTAAGTAAACGAACAGATATACCATGCTCATAGGTGGGAAAACTCAATTATTGTCAAATGTCAGTTTTTCTCACCTTGATCTATAACTTTAATATAATCTCAATCAAAATCCCAGCAAGTTATTTTGTGGATATTGACAAACTGATTGTAAAATTTATGTGGAAAGACAAAATACCCAGAATAGACAACACAATATTGAAGTAGAACAAATATTACCAGCTTCAAGACATATTATAAAGCTGAAGCAAACAAGACACTATGGTATTAGTGAAAGAATAAACAAAGAGATCAGTGGAACAGAATAGAGAGCCCAGAAAGAGACCCACATAAATATCATCAACTGATACTTAACGAAGGAGCAATGGCAATACAATGGAGAAAATACAGCCTTTCAACAAATGGTGCTGGAACAACTGGATATGCATATGCAACAAAATGCAACAATATGCAAAAAAAATAATAAAAAGAAGAACCTAAGGAAAGATCTTACATACCTCACAAGAATTACTCGAAACGGGTATACAAAACTAAATGTAAACTGTGAAAGTATAAAATTTCTAGAAGATACCATAGGAGAAAATCTAGATCATCAATGACCTTACAGATATGACACCAAAAGCATGATCCAAGAAAGAATAACCTGATAAGTTGGACTTCATCAAAATTAAAAATTTCTTCTCTGCAAGACAGTGCCAAAAAATTAAAAGATAAGTCACAGACCAGGAGAAAGTATGTTTTCAAGAGATATATCTGAAAAAGGACTGTTATCCAAAATAGACAAAGAATTCTTAAACCCATTAGTAAGGAAACGACCCAATTAAAAAAATGGACCACAGACCTAAGCAGACGCCTCAACAAAGAGGATATTCAGATAGCAGATAAGCATATAAACAGATTCTTCACCTCATATGTCACCAGGGAAGTGCAAATTAAAACAACAGTAGGATACTACTACATACCTATTAGAATGGCTAAAATGCAGAACACTGACAACGTCAGATGCTGATGAGAGTTGGAGAACCAGGATTTCTCATCTATAGCTGATGGAAATATAAAATGGTACCACCACTTTGGAAGACAGTTTGGTGCTTTCTTATAAAACCAAACATATTCTTACCACAGGATCCAGTAATCACACTCTGTATATACCTAAAGGAGTTGAAAACTTATGTCCATGCAAGAACATGCACATACATGTTTATAGCAGCTTTATTCAAAACTGCCAAAATTTGGAAGGAACCAAGATGTCCCTCAATAATCGAATGGAATAACTAAACTGTGTTATGTAAACACAATGGAATATTATTCAGAACTGAAAGAAAATGAGCTATCCAGCCATGATATGGAAGAAATATAAATGCATATTTCCAGTGAAAGAAGCCAATCTGAAAAGCCTACATGTGGTATGATTCCAACTATATACGACATTCTTGAAAAGATAAAAACATGGAGACAATAAAAAGATCAGTGGTTTGTAGGGGTTATGGGAGGAAGAGACAAATAGGTGGAGCAGAGAGGACTTTCAGGGCATTGAAAACACTCTTCCATGATGCTGTAATGGTGAATACATGCCATAATACATTTGTCCAAATGCATAGAATGTACAACACCCAGACTAATTTGAGGTTGAGGCAAATCACCCTTAATGTAAACTGTGGACTTTGAGTGATAATGTGTCAAGGTAGGTTCATCAATTGTAACAAGTGTACCACTCTGGTGTGGGATATTGATAAGAGGGGATGCTATGATTGTTGGGGAACACAGGGTAAATAGGAAATCTCTGTACCTTCCTCTCAATTTTGATGCAAAGGTAAAACTGCTCTAAAAGAAAAAACTTAAAAAAATGTTGCCATTATATTCTAGACATGGAATTTGAAATTGTCCCTTACTCTACATTCTTTTCAATGTATGTATAGTCAAACTCTTAAAAGTAATGAAATTCTTTATCTTTCAGGTTAGATATGTGTTAAAATTTTTAGCATATATGTCTATAATCACTAGCAAGATGGGGAAACTTTTCATATTTCTGAAATTCTTATTTTGAGAATTGCCTATTTACATACTTCGCTGTTCTCTGATAGCTGTCTTTTAAAAAATTAACATAAGTATTTGTATTCCTAGGATAGTAACAAATAGTCATGGTGAAGATTTCGTCTTAGAGGCATTAAGTTTGGTCTGTTAAATATGTGGCAAATATATTCTTCCAATATGTTATATGTGGAGTTAACATTTACTATGTTACGATAATAAGACTAGTACTTTTCATTCTCTAGTATACTTGACAGTGGTCAAATCTGCTAGTCTTTTCATTTGCGATACTTGCCTTTCATGTTATATTTAGGCTATGCACAGGTATATATGTAGATGGAGAGGCATACTTGCATTCATTTTAAAACATGTAAGAATTTGTACTGTACTTAAGAGACAGAAGTCATTAGGCCAGGTGATACAAGGACAATTATCATATAGGATGGCATTAGAAATTAGAGAACACACAGTATAGGCTAGTGCCAGCATGGTGAATTCTGTGGTTAAGGCAAATCACAGTTTACCTAATCTGTATAGATCACAGTAGTAATCCATTCTCTAATGCCATTGGCAACAGCACTGGATGCATATATTGATGATACGGTGGTGAGGGAAAGTCATTCCATATTCTTCTTACTCAAATTGGGGGCTGGAGTGGAAAGGGTCTGCCATTATGACCACTCAGCAATGGATATAAAATATAATCAGCCTATATAATAAACTGGAAGCTTATAAACAGAAACTTTATATGTAAAGTCCATGTGTATGTTAAAGTAAGAATGAGTGACAGATTGATGAGTATAGCAAAAGTATAATGTAATCATTAATTCAAGAACAAGAGTTAAGGCTGACAGCCAATGCTACTGTGTCTGTGGCATGTATAGGCTGAGGGTACTGTGACCACTGATGTGAACATTTGGTCCACTGTCCATATCTCTAATTACTGGAGTTGGGATATCACTGCTGCCAGTTAGTCACTACCTATTTCCTTTGCTCGGAATTTATATTCATCATGCAACCCTTCAGTTCATAATTTAGTTTCCAAAGCAGATTGCCTTACTGAGAAGGCAATGCTCAAATGAACCAGTGTCATTATTCTGATTAGCTTGGCAGGTAGGTGTCTCTTTGAGTAATTCAGTTCTTTAGTAAAGGAGATGATGTTTTACATCATCCCCACTCCATCATTTCCCTAACAACTGGTTCATTTGGTGGGGGAAAGTTTACAATCTAATACAGTACATGCAATGGCCTGCATGGCCCAGTATGTGCTGCCATTATCCAAATAACGTCACCACAAATGATTCTGTCCTTATGCTTGTAAACACTGAATAAATTTTCTTTTTCTTACTTTTAGCCAATGATATCTACTGACCTATACACAGCATTCCATGTAACACACATGTGCTGGCAATTATTGTGACAGAAAGTAGAGAGCAGGGAGAAGGGTCACAAAGGATGGAGGAGGTGAAGCATTTCACATTTTATCAAGATGTGAAAACTGGCACCTAGTTTTTTATGCAATGGAAATAATTATTGGTCTCATGTAATTGGCTGTGAAGAAACTAGTGGTTGGCAGAGAGGAATAGGAACAATTTTGAAGGCTGAGGAAGGGAGGTAATAGGTACAGAAGACAGAAATTTCATTGATTCAACAAAACATTTTTGAGCACTCTCTATCTGCCAGGCATTGCTTTAGGCATTTAGGATATATCAGTGAGCAATAAAAACCCAATTTTCTCTCCTCTTAGGACTTAATTCTAGAAAGAAGAGTCAGACAATAAACAGCAGACAGACCAGATGAGTAAATTACACAGTACTTTCGGAGGGGATACATACTATAGAAAAAGAAATGGTAGATCAAAGTAAGTGGGATTGGGGATGTGATGTGCGAGTGGGTGGGTTGAGATTTTTAAAACAGGTTGGTAATGAGGAAAAGGGATCACTGAGGAACAAAGTTGGAGTGAAGACTTGAAGGAGGTGAAGACAAGCCATGTTGGTATCTGGAGGCAGAACACTCCAGGCAGAGGGAGCCGTCAGGATGAGACTCTCCACATATCTGATATTTTGAAAGTTACCTGTGTTTAAGACAAAATGAAAAGAAAAATATCAGTGTTCTGAAAGGACCCCAAAGCCTTCCTATGATGGCCAAGAAGGTAAAGGTGTATATAAGCACACACTTATCTGCCCAGGTAAGGGGGGGTTGTTCTGAGAGTTTTAGATCACATGCAAAGGCTAAAAAGAGCAAGCTTACTTGGTGACGGAGTGAGAATGACCACCTGGCAGTCATGTACTTACAAGAAAATAAGATGGGGGGAAAGAATGAGCTTCTTGATAAACTTCTCAATTAGCAATTCGGCTCCTATCTCATGGAAAGTGAAACCCGCTTTAGTCCAAAATGGTCTGCCAAGAAGATCCTGCTGGAAAATATTTTGATAAATTGCAAGGGGTGAGGCTTGAGGCAGCTACAAGAAAGATGTCATAATCATCCCAGTTGAGGTGACCACAGCTGAAGTAGGGTCATACATACATACAGATAAAGGTATGATGACAGAATATGCCAAGGGTCACTCATCATACTGTGTTATTTTGCAATAAGATAAGACTTTGGCAGGAAACTGTGTAGAATGACAAAATTTCTAGAGCATGCTTGTTCCGCCACATATTTCTGTGATTTTTGGCTACAAAATCAGCTGGGGGCTCAGTTTCTTCATCTGTAGAATTGGGGAATAACACCTGCCTGATATAGTTCATAGAACTTTTGTGAGAATCAAATGACAAAACAGCATAAACTGGTAGGTAGGTAATTAAATGCTCTACAAACAGGAGACAATTCTCAAAGCTTCTTCTCACCAAGTAGTTGATATAACACTTGACTTCTTTTAGTTCAAAACTGAGAATAATCTGCATTTTTAAGACCAAAGTAACCTCAATCCTGGTGGGTTACTCTCCAGTCTCTTCTTCCTTCCCCTTGGTCTCCCACTAAGTCTGAAATGGCCAAAAAGTAGGGAGAAGTTTCAGAAGAAAATTTAGCACCGTGGTATAGGTTAAGAGGCAGCAGAGGAAGAAAATCCATCCCCTACCTCTTTTTCTTCTGGAATAGAAATAAAAGGGTATGGTGTATATGTTCCAGCATCTGCTCCCAGGTTTTGATTTTTCTGTGGCTCAGGAGAAGACAGAGGCCAGTAGGCTGGACTCCTTGATGCCCAGGCTCTCCTCTTCTGGGTTCTTATCAGATGACAGCTTGGCCCACTGATCCTGGCTGCAGGCTTGCTTTTCTCCTCCATGGCTGATTGTCCTGAGACCCCCATAATTCTCAAGGTCAGGCCTTCCCATGCAATGCTGAAGCTGACAAATCTAATCTCTCAGGAAAACAGGTTATTTCACTGCAAAACCTCACAAAGAAATGGGAGGGACATTTCCCTTGGTTTGAAATTTTAAGCTACTTTGAGTCCAAGCTCACAGAGTGTCTCTGATTTTTCTTTGAGGGCGCCTGAAGTAAAAAAAGGAGGGCTTGCTGTCTCTTATTGAATATAACCATTTCCAGCCTCAGTCAGACCACTCAGAACACACTCCCTCCAGCTTTTATCAGCTTAAACCCGGAGCAGACATGTGGTGTGTGAAAGGATGTAGGCTGTTATTCACTGCCTCCGGCATATTGTGTTAAGATGAAAAACACAAGTTTGCTACTTAAAGGGGAACTGTCAGTCCAAGGTCATCATTCCCCAGCAGGCCATGGTACAAGCCACACCACAAATACCCATTCTGGGTGTGGGACAAATGTCTGGTTAGTTTCTCCATTTGAGAGAAGCACAGAGAACAGCATTTCCTCCAAATACCAGATCAATCATTTAGGGGCAATTCATCTTTTGCTAAAATGATCTCAAGTTCACAACTAATAAGACCACAGCTGCCTTTTCATGGCTGAGTTACCCACACACAACTCGGCAACGTATTTTCGATCAGGTCGCAACTGCGTAATGGGGCCTTATACTTGGCAGTTTCATGTTCTTCTGTCTTTTCCTTGCCCAACCCACACTGAATTACATGCTGACCAAAGCTCCCCTGGAGTCACAAGGAATGAGAATTTGGCTCCAAATATTCAAATTTGCAGCCCAAAATGGAGGCCTCCCTGGGCCGACTAAGTTTTTCCATTTCTCTTCCAGAGATTTGCCATGTTCTCTCTGAAGCTCTTTGCAGAATTCAGGCTGCATTTTCCTGTTGATGGTCCAGGTTACACAAATGTAGATAGGACAACAAATGTGTCCAGATGGCCTTTACGGTATAGAGTTACCCCAAATTTCAGAACAAAATGAGACACAATTATTTACAGCATGAACTTGAACTGTTAGGAGTACAGAGGGAAACAGATCTTAGAGAAAGAGAAAAAAGAAGTAAATAAAATTTTGTCTTTGTTTCCTCTCTTTTCAAAATCAATTTTGCAGAATTGTTAATTACCCTTGAAAAGATATAAATGGCAGTCAAGAGGAAGTCAATGTTAGTATTTTGGATATCCTGGCATATGTCACATGCAGTCCCTGGGACATCCAAGATGACACAGACTGACATGTTGCTCCAGGCACATGCTCTATGTTAACATTTTATTTGTTAACCGATCCATTCCTGGCATATAAAGCCCTGACCTCTGGGTGTTGAAGGATTAAAATATCAGTCATGGGGCTCAAACTGTTGTCCTTATGTAGGTGAATGTTAGCTTCTCTTATTTAGCTGTTTGTGTCCTAAACTTTTAGTTTGCTCTAACAATGACTGTCCAAGTCAACTAGTAGGCACTGTTCTCAGGACAAGGGCATTGGGATTCACTGCTCTACATTTTTGCCTTCGTATTTCTACGTTGCATGATTAGCACTCCACCCTGGGACTATTGCCATGGCCAGGTCCATATGCACAGCGCAGCACACTGCTTTGTGCAAAAATAAAAGAGATAAAGAAAAAAAATGTTGTTTAAGTGATACTCAGGTGCTGACACCATTCTTCTTGGGTCCCATCTTTATCATGAATCCATCCTGCATGTTGCCACTAGGCTGCTTCTACTTAACAATCTGTGAAGACAAACTGTGGCTCAGCTTTGTGCTATTTGACTAAGGATGTCTTCATTCAAATCTTTGACAAAATAATGAACAAGAAGACATAGAAGGCAGCGTTATGTGATGTTTCACTACAGATGTTCTAATTTTCACCTAAACTATTAGATCCAGAGTCCTTCTTTATATTTTTGCTTATGAAAATCTCAGTCAAACTTAGTTCAACATAAACTTATTGAGATCTAGAAACTGGAATAAATGAGGAAAAAAATTGTTCCAACTTTCAAAGGACTTCCAGTCTGACAAGAGTATATATGGTGTATCTGATGGAGGCAGTGGTCGGGGATCAGGGAAGTTGGTGGGGAAGAGGAGAAAGAAGTGGGGCTTAGATGAGTATATAAATAGTCACAGTTCAAAGCATACAAAATTTTACCTGAGAAGTGCAAAGTGCCTCAGGGCTCAAAAGAGGGAAAGATTACATTTTATTGAGGAAGTTCAGGGCAGCGTCGTAAATTAGCATATTCCTTGCTTCCCCACGTCACTCTGATCATCACTCTCCTCTCTTTACTCCACAGCTTTTGTTGGGGTTCATACCATTAGCTTATTCAAAATTTCCTTTTCCTGGACACAGCCAGGCACCAACTCCTGGACACTCTTTCACCTTCAGCATCTGCCCACTTTTCTCCCTATCTTTTCTACCAGCTATCATCCTCAAAAACTCTAACAATCATGTTGTTGATATTCTAATATGCTGACTCCTTCATTATCAACTCCAAACTCAGCTACCTGCTGATGTAGTCAAAACTTAGCCTCCATCACCCCTTGAAAATGTTCCACCCCAATGACATAAACTTAAACTCTTATCAGATGATGCATCTCACCGCTCTTTCATTTCTCACTTACATTGAACAAACTTAGTTTTGTCTGTTGTTTTCATTGTGATCTTCATTTTTTGCCCATGGACCTTCACAATATTCTTCATCTCCATCCCCTTTTTGGTTTGTTGTCCTCTTCTTCCCTAGCTTGGAGTTTCTGGTTAGCCTATTAAACAGTGTACTTCTTATGTAGACATTTTTGACATATTGCCATGCTCTTTCTCAACCTTCAGCTGCCTTGCTTTTGTGAGGGCTTTATAGCTACACTTCCCATCCTTCTACTCATCTCTTGTAGACACCCTGAAGCATTTCTACATCCACCATTTCATTCCTTTATTTCTCTCCACCAAATTTTTAACATCACCCTTATGACAGGACCTCTTCTCTTAATTCATTGAAAAGGTATAGACCAAAGCTGCTCGATAGAACTCCTGTGATGATGTCAGTGTTTTATATTTGCACTAGCCAATATGGTAGCCAGTAGGCATGTACAACTATTGCACACTTAAAATGTAGCTAGTAAGACTCAGGGACTGGATTTTTAATTTTATTTTCTTTTATTTAACTTAAACTTAAATAGCAGCATATAGCTAATTGCTACTCTATTCCATGCCACAGGTATAAATCAATGCTGTCCAATAAAAATATAATTATTGATATGTCATTTCAAGTTTTCTGGTAAGTACATTAAAAAAGGAAAAATAAACAAATTATTTTTATATGATTAATAACATTACTTTAATTAATATATTCAACCCATTATATTAAAAAATTATTTCACTGTGTAGTCAACATAAAAATTATTGATGAGTTATTTTGCATTCTTATTTCATGCTTAGGTTTTCAATATCTTGAATACAATTTATGTTTCTAGAGCATCTCAATTCAGATGCTAGACTTTCATGGGAATTATTTGATCTGTATTTAAATATCATAAAACTTACATTTGAAAACATGGATTTATACCAAGTTGTTCGAAGCATACTTAAAATTTTTCATTAACTGAATAAAATGTCAGTTTTTCCATACCCATTTCAATTAATTAAACTTAATTAAATTAAAGGTATATGTCCTCAATCAGATTAGCCACGTTTCAGTTGCTCAGCAGCCACATGTCGCTAGTGGCTGCCATATTGAACAGTGCACTACAGGTGGCTGATTCTTCTCCAGCCTCAAGTCTCCCATCCTTTGCAAGTTTGTGTAAGGAAGATACATCTTCCTTACCCACCCTCATCCCCACTGCTCCTTTAAAACTTCTTTGCCTGCCAGTCTCAGGCTCTTATATAAACAATTACCCCTCCCTTTTCTTATTCTCATCATTGATCTCATCTAGTCCTGACTCCTTTTTTTTTTTTTTTTTGGTTAGAAATGTAATTCTGTGCCCTGCACCAGACCTAAAGAATCAGAAACTCTGTGGATGGGGCCCAGTTGTCTGTGGTTTAACAAGCCCTCCAGGTGATCTTGAGGTACTTTGAGAGTGCGCTTGCAGATTTGCTAAAACTAATAAAAGTGGTTACTTTCGTATAGAGTGGAGGCCAGGACAACTTGGTTGGAGAGAAGACTGGAAGTGAGTTCTTTTATATTGTTGTGATTTTGAACTATCTGAACATTCAACTCAGATTTTTAAGAAGAAGGAGGATATTTAGAATATATTGGTGGGCTCTTCTCACCTCTTTTTCATTTGATCTTTGGTAGGGCTTGAACCCTAGTAAAATTAAAAAGGTCTCCAAGTGATTTTATAAAGCAGGGATCCCCACCCCTGGGCCACAGATCGGAATTGGGGCCCACAGCAGGAGGTGAGCAGCAGGCAAGCCAGACTTACCCCCGAGCTCTGCCTCCTATCAGATCAGCAGGGTGTTATATCCTCATAGCAGCACCAACCCTATTATCAACTGCGCATGCCAGGGATCTAGGTTCTGCACTCCTTATGAGAATCTAACTAATGCCTGATGATCATCCTGAAACCATCCCCTTGTCCATGAAAACATTGTCTTCCATGAAACTGGTCCCTGGTCCCAAAAAGGTTAGGGACCACTGCTGTAAAGTGCAGAATTCAATGCATTCTAGTATATTCACAGGGTTGCACAACCATGACCTCAATTCATTTTAAAATCTTTTTATTATCCCCGAAAGAAAGCTCTTACCCATTAGCAGTCATTCCTATGACCTCCAACCAAACCCTGTCAAACTTTGTTATATTTTATATGGTATTTCTTTACTAGCAATGTAGAAAATAATATCACTCACCATTATCTATTTAGATGAAGCGTATTTTTCAGACATTGATATGGCTTTTGATAATAATAAAACAATTTAGGCACAGGTACCTCCTTAGGCCTAAAACATTTATTATTATTTTTCAAATTTTCAAAACCATAGAGTATGAAGAGTTTCTGCAAACAATAGAAAAAGTTGCTTTTGACTTGGAGGTGAAATGAGTCCTCAATATAAAGAGAAAAGGGTTTCTTCTTATTTTTTACTGGTCTCAACTACCAGTAAAAAATTCCCAATTTACATGGGGGCGGGGGAGGCATAGAAACAAGTTAGGAAGTGCTCAATGAAGACCACCACCCAAACCAAACCAGAAAGAAAAAGAAGGGACCTGGAACCTTCCTTTGACTCAGACCAGGCTAAGCATCCTAGGAAAAGGCAGGGAAAGCCACCAGGACAAACAAGACGCCTTGGAGGCAACTTTCCAGACAGTGCCTTCCTTGATCTCTTGGGGCCAGAGGATGATGAAACGGTTTGTGGGCTCTGGCTGGTGCCACAGGGATGAGATGCTGCACATGACTCCCCCTAGCCCTCCCCACTCCTTTCTCCTTTCAGAGGGTGGCTTTGTTCTTCCCAGGCCCTGGGGCTTGTATTCTGTGGGAGGTTAGGACAGTTTTTGTTATCAAGTAGACATATTAGTTTCAATGACAGTTCATCCTCCTCCTCCTTAAAAAAAAAGTTATTTCTCATGATTTCCTCCTTTGCTCTAAAAACGAAAGCTTTAAAAGGAAAGAAAGAAGACATGGATTAAAAAAAGACAAGAATATATCAACAGGGAAGTAAAATGATGACCCATAAACCACCCCTCAACCAGCATCACAGAATTTGCTTCCAAAACTCTGTGAACATAAAGAAATGTATTTCCTCGTAGCGTGCACCAAGAAAGGTAACACAGGTTGGTAAATAAGGATTCCTGAGATGAGATATATATATATATTTGAAGATATGAAAGGGAAAGGGAGGGAAGGGAAACATGCAATGAAGTGAAATGAGAAAGGAGGATGGTGGAAGGAAAGGGAAAAAAAAATCCCTAGCTAATAACGTGTTCTTGCCTTCCTTCCTAACACAATGACACATGTGATTTAATGAAGCCAGTGAGTTCCGAGACTGATGTAAAAGTTCCAAAAAAAATATTCTGCGGCAAAGGCCCCTGGGTAAACGGTGTCATTTCTAATTTCTCTGGTTCCCATGATTTAGAGCAGACCCAGGATCTGAAATTCACACCAGCTTTTTGTGTACCAGGGTCCAGGCAACGAAGGCCCAGGCTTGGGGAGCAGGGACGTGGGCTTCCTATGTGATTTTACCACTGCAGCCCTGCTTTGTCTCACATTTAAAATAATTTGCCAGGTAAAAATAAATTTCTCAGAAACACAGAGTGAAAAATGTACTTAACAATTCAATCCCTGCAAGTTTGGGATTGACAGAGAAAGTGCAGCCAAGGCTAATTAAATTATCCAACGTGTATTTGAATGGTGGTTTCACTAGCAAGTTTATTAATTCACATCGTTATCATTGTTATTATTGCCACAACTGGTAAATTATGCTTATCATGAGAAAACAAAATGTGCAAGCTGTTAGCTCTCAGTTATACCCTGCTTAGCTGTTGGTTTCCTCCTGAGTGCTATTCTTAGAAAGCAAACCTCATTTGTTCTAAATTCCACATCCCCAGATGGCATGTTCTGAGTTTTTTGTTGTTGTCGTTATTGTTACTTTTTGGAAATAATTAAAATCTACAAGGGGTTTTTGTTTTCATTCTGCTTTTGCAGGTAATTCTCATAGTAGGAATATGTATGGTTCATGATATCAGCTACTTGCAGGATGATGTTTCTATATTTTGCTGATTGATAAAACTCAGACTCCCAGGTTTGAATCCAGTGGAATCAGAACTGCTTTTTATCTCTCAGGGACAGTTTATGGGATATTTTAGGAATTTTGTGCAGTCAGATTGACTTCATGTTATTAAGACTCAATTGCCAATTGTATGTATGCTCATTTGCCCAGTAATTTTGTGGGGTTGTTTTGTTTTGAGACCAGGCTCTCACTCTGTTACCCAGGTTGTAGTGAAGTGGTGTGATCCCAGCTCACTTCAACCTCTGCTTCTAAGGCTCAAGTGATCCTCCTACATCAGCCTCCCAAGTAGCTGGAACTCCAGGTGTGCCACTACACCTGGCTAATTTTTGTAGTTTTACTAGAGACTGGGTTTCACCATGTTGCCCAGGAAGGCCTTGAACTCCTGGGCTCAAGCAATCTGCCCGCTTCAGCTTCTCAAAGTGCTGGGATTACAGGCATTAGCCACCATGCCCAGCTCTGCCCAATAATTCTGGACAAATATGAGAAGAGTGAAATGAGCAAAACTTAGTTGTAAGATACATCAGGCAGGCATGCCATCTTGATTCAAAAACAACCTGCAAGATTTGTGCAAGACTAAATTTGGGATAAAACAATTTTGACTTCTAGGCTTGCTACTCTAAGTGTGTTCCCTAGACTAGTATCATTCGTATCACCTGGGAGCTTGTTAGAAATGCAGAATCTCAGACCCATCCCAGACCTACTGAGCTAGAATATGTACTCATCAAGACCACCAAGTGATTCACACACACATTAAAGTTGCTAGAGTATGGAGGAGAGAGATGTCTTCTCATCCTATATCCACCAGCAGCATCTTAACACCATGGTTTCTGCACTAAACCTTCAAATATATACCACTTTATAACCTTAGATATTATATTCTAAAATATATTCGCATACCAAATAAATTTAATGCAATTTACCCAAAATATATTTCAAAAACTTAAGCAACACAATTGAAACGCCTATTGCCAATATGGTCTATCTGCAACTCATTTTGGTTTGGAGGAAGGAGTGAAGTGTATTGGATAGTGATTAGGTAGCTGACCTCATCCCTTATACAAAATTGTCTTTTTACTCCATGTCCCAGGGTTTGGCTAACATTGCATAATAAGAAAAGTTTTCAGGATATAGCAGCTTGTAGACATTCCTTCCTTCCTCCCAATCTTTTTAGAAGACTAAAGAAAAAAGAAAGGGTAAAAGATTGTATAACCTAATTTTAAAAATTTAAAATGTTAGTTTATAAACAAAATGCTCATTTGAAATCCACTTTTTTTCCCTACCATGAAGGCCTCTTTGAATTTCAAACCATATCAAAAGTAGCTTATTTGATATACATTTGAAATACACTAATAGCATCATTGTGTATTTATCTGCTGGGTCACAGTTACAAAGTACTTTTGCCTATGGTAATAACACTTCTCTTCTAATTTTCATCTCAAATTAAAAATCAGTTATCTCTTCCTCATAAAAATATTCATGTAAAATAATTTGGTATTTCAATTATAAGCGTAGCAAAAATTTTTGCATTAGGAATAAGATGTATGTCACTCATACTACTGCAGCTCTTGATAAAAAAAGAGATTGTAGTTCTTGAAGATGGGTTCTCACTTAGAATTATTTGGCATACAGAAAAGTCGCATTTCTAAAAAGGACCATCACATTACAGAAATAGTTTTCCAAGTGTTTTACACTCACTTCAGCAATCTTTGGGGATATACAAATAAAACATTTTTCATGCATAGTAACTGTGATCCTCTTCTAAAAACAAATACATACTTTGGGTTTAAAATTCTCTTGGTGATATGTAAAGGAAGAGCTTTCACTGTGGTACTAATGCATTCTGAATTACAGTGGAAGAGCTCTGGAAATCCCTGGCTCCTAGCATAAAAATACTTCTACAACTTCCTTCCTGAAACACTGTGCAGAAGGTGGTACTTAACTCATGGAAAAACTCTATTAGCATTCATGGATATCTGAGGATGGCACAAGTTGATTTGTTTTAGACTTGATTCTAGGTGGTGGTTCTTCATGGTTCCAGCTGATGTTACTAGTGCAACATGGCAACAAGGAAATGCTGAGATCACAGTGGATCTAGCCCCTGGTGCTGAGGAAGGGCAAGATTGCTAGGAAAGGCCATAGCTTGCCTGGACTGGGTGGTTGGCAATTGACAGCTCGTGGTGACAGGGAAGCAGCAGAGAGGGAATCAGCAGGAACTTAAGGGGATATGGAGAAAGAGTAGCTGCTGGTTGTGGAGGTCAAGGTGTGCTACAGCATAAAACAGTGCCTGGAAGTAGCAGAGCTTGGCCACATCCACCATAGATGAGGGCCCCATGGAGGTCTCATCTGGGGAACCTGGGAACTGAAACCAGGTCCAGGAAACCAGAGTGAGTGTTATGATCCCAGGAAGTGGTTGTGAGAGGTCTGCCAGAGAACATAAGAAGCGCATTCCTAGTTTGGGGACTGGTGGGAACAAAAAGGAGCACAAGCCCCAGGAATTTGCCTGGGAGACACAGGACACATCTCTCTGGTATCAGGGATATCAGGGTCCTTATGAGGGATAAAGCATCCCAGTGATGCCTCATTCCCATTGATTCCTTTTCTCTAGTGGCCAAAGACCAGAAAACAATTCAGTGTAGCATTCCTAAGCAGGAATTCCACCAGAACTTCTGATGGAGCTGGAAAAATGATCCATTATAGAGCCTGTAAGTTGCTTAGGAGTGGATTCAAAACATCTGAAAGGGATAGGAAGTGGACAAAAATACATGAGAAGAGCTGACACTGTGTAAAATTAAGAGAACAATCCAAGTGGGTTGGGGTGAGGGAAAAGGGATTCCTCGTTCTGCTAAGTTGAGCTGGGACTTAAAGAGCATGGTCATTGTGAGAGGAAGGGAAAAGGAGCATTTATTTAACACACAGTTGGTCAGGCACCATGCCCCAAACAACCAAAACTGTTGCCATTATCTGGATCTGGATCATAGACTTTAGTTATGGGGGAAGAGAGAAAGACAATCTTCTAGAGATTTTAGTATCTAAGATCTAAAAGACATGTTGGAGATATTATGGATGAAGTAAGTCATAAGGGACAGAAAGATGACCATATAATAAAGATGAAAGCACTCTGAAAATTATAAATGTAGAATGCACATATGAAAATTTACACTCTAATAGGAAAAATATGGAATGAAGATTCTTTGAGTGAGATCTAGGCTAATGGCTTTACATTGAAAATGTAAAGGCCAGGCACAGTGGCTCATGCCTGTAATCCCAGAACTTTCTGAGGCAGGAGGATGGCTTGAGACCAGGAGTTCAAGAGCAGCCTGGGCAACATGGTGAGACTCTGTCTCTACAAAAATAAAAAAAATAAAAAAACATTAGTCAGGCCTGGTGGTGTGCACCTATAGTCCCTCCCAGCTACTCAAAAGGCTGAAATGGGAGGATTGTTTGGGCCCAGGAGGTCAAGACTGCAGTGAGCCATCATCATGCCACCACACTCCAGCCTGGACGACAGAGTGAGACTCTGTGTGGAAAAAAAAAAAAAAAAGGAAATTCACAATAATTATTCATAAATTTACCAATCTTTGAAAGAAAACTTCCTAAGAGTTAAAATAAGAATACATGCCAAGGATCAGAATATGTAGATGCTCAGTGTTAAAGAAATTTTAACATTTACCCTATTATTACTGGTAGTTAATATGGCAAGAATCTAGACATTTCAGAATTTTTATGTGCATTTCTAGAAAATATTATGAATGGCAATACTATATACCTTCTCTGTCTATAAGAATCAGGGTACCATTTAGTTCTCAATATTTTTATCACCTTGGATTTTCATCCCTATTAAGTATTTTTACAAATCTAATTGAAATGTCTTCGTCTGCTTTGTGAAGACTTCCTCAATTCTTCTAGAAAGTTAGTCTTCCTTTTCTTGGGATCCCATGGCCTCTGCTCAGTCCTCCCTGGGACATTGTAAGTGATTTACCCTCTGTTTGCGTCACCCATTGGGTTCTGAGCCCCTTGATACAGGGACTGTATTAATATATATTTAAGGTCTGGCAGTATGTGACAGTATATAGGGTTTCGTTTTCCTGAATCCAAACAGGCTAAAACATGTTTTTAAAAAGTCATTAGTACTTAAAAATCCTTTCTGGGATAAGCCCAAAGTTCTGTTTTTATTCACTTTTTCCAAATTAATTTTTACATTGGCAAGGAGATATAAAAAGACACAGAAAAGTTTGAAAAAAATACCTCTGATTCTACTTCACAGTCACTGCTAATATTTTGGTAAAAGTAATAAGCATGCAGTGTTGTCTTGGACACCAGATGACACTTGAGGTTGTCTTCATGAGAGCCATTACAAAATAAATAATGTTTACTATGAGAATTTGAGCACTGCTGCTCAGCTTTTCTTTTGTAAGCCCTCATATAATATTTCTTAACCTTCTTCATTGAGGAACATTTAAAAATGGTGCATGTTCATTGTGGCCAACATTCCTGACTGGTAAATTGATAAATAGATCTTCCTGTTGTAGTTCTTGCAGCTGCACGAGGCTGTCTTCCGTAACATGCTTAGCCAGGGTGTAGTGGATGCATCTGCTTTATGAGTTAACTGACAGAATTTGTTTATAAACCCACTGAAGAGCTAAATGAAGCAAAATGTATTATCATACTTGCTAATTACATTTCATTTCAGCTGAAAGCTTATTACAGAACAGCCTGAAAAGCCGACTTTTTAATTTTGTTTACATCCACTTCTGCTTTAACTTCAAGCCCTGGAAGATGTTTTTCTCCATAAAATTCAGGAGGATCAAAGCTGGCTGGATGATCCTGTGGTATTGGTTAATATCTCCTGAACTGCATTTGCTAATAAGAAAAGACTTTTACTCCCGCTACAGATTGCTATCACTGCTTGTTCTAATGGACTCTTTAAACATCCAGAAATGCACAACATTTTCACTTGCCTTTAACTCACCACTTCCTGAAAGGGGTTTTATCTCTTATATACCTGGCAATATTACTGTAAGCACAAAACTAACTGACCCCCAATGCTACACACATCTGAACTACCCACATTCTTAACACTGTCACGTCAGCTCAGATGTGCTCTCCTCCTTTTTCATCAAAATGAAACTGTGCCCAGAATGTCATTAACCACTAGCTTTGTGTGTATTCAGGAATGGCAAAACCCATACTGACCCTGGCTCCACTGCTAGTTGACTCTTCCCACATTCCTCCTAAAAAGCAATTTTCTCCTCCCACTGTCTCCATCAATCTAGAGTAGTCAAAGATGATCATTACCTGCTACTACCTTCTAGAAGAGTCACCTGCAAAATTGCTGTTCTGTATAGTGACCCTGAATCTCTAGGCTGTTTAATTTATTTCACTTATTTACAATTTCTCTCTGATAAAATTAGACTGTCCTATATTTGTGTATTATGCTTACTTCTTCCTTAGCTTCTTCATTCTACCACAGCTACAGATGCTACTTCAGAAATCCACCATAAGCTTGTGAAGGTAGCAGAAGAACAGGCACTGAATTATCTGGATATCGCTGACAAAGTCCTTGTTATTCTTTTTTTCAATGTCCCTACAGGGCAATGTTCAAAGTCCCTGGGGTTCTCTGGGGGTCCCTAAGAACCTTCAAAGAGGCCATGGGTTCAAAACTATTTTCATAAAAATACTAAGGTATTATATGGCTTTTTCATTGCATCAACATTTGAACTGATGGTTCAAAAAGCATTTAAGGTCAGAAGTGCCAGCACCTTAGTTTGAATCAAGGCAATGTCTACAAATTGTGCAGTAGTCCGATTTGTCATCACTGTGTACTTGCAGGAAAAAAAAATCCAGTGTAAATTAATAATGTCCTGGTGAAGCAGTAAAAAATATTAATTGTATTAAATGCCAACCCTTGAGTGCAACAAAATGAGAAGTAAACATAAAGGACTTTGCAGCTTACTCAAGTACAACATACATCTATGCAGATATCTGAGTTGAGAGATGAACTAGCGAGGGTTTTCTTTTCATAGAACACCATTTTACTTGAAAGAATGACTGACAAACTATGGTTATTCATACTTAAGTATTTGGCAGACATATTGTCAAAAATGAACAAAGTGAACTTGTCACTTCAAGGAAAACAACTGACAGTATTTGTTGCCAACAAAAAAAAGTTGAGCTATGAAACAAAAATCAGAATTTTGGAAAATTTGTAACTGCCACTGTGAGCTTGACAGCTCCCTGATACTTTAAGGCTTTTCTGATAAGACGGGTGTGATGGTAATTAATGTGATCTGTTGATACTGCCTTATGAAATGTGCAACATTTGGAAAATCTATTTAACTCAGTGAAGCAACATTTACCAAATGACCAAATGTATAATGTTACAACAAAATCAGGCACGGGTAAAAGGTCCATTAAAAGTGCAAAAAAGACTACTTGATTTTAAATAATGATATGATGAACAGGAAAAGTTCATTGATAATAGTTTCAGATTCCATATTGCAATTATCTTTTAAGAAACTGCTTCTTGTGGAGTTTTGGTGTAGTATCACAGAATAATCGCAATTATCCACAAAGGTTACTAAATACTCTTTCTAACTGTGAGAGGCTGGATCTTCTTCATATACTTCAATCAAAACAATTTATCACAACAGATTGAATGCAGAAGCAGATTTGAGAATCCACTTACCTTGTATTAAGCCAGACATTGAAGAGATTTGCAAAAATAAAATATCACTCTTCTTACTAAATATTTGTTTTTGAAAATATACTTTATGTTAAAATGTTAACATGTATACTTATTGCTTTTTAAGAAAAAATTATTTTTGACATTTCTGTTTTAATTTCTAATATAATAGATACCAATAGAAATATTAATGAGAGTTATTTGGAGTTATCAATAATTTGTAAGAGTGCAAATGAGTCCTAGGACCAAAAAGCTTGAGGCCTTCTTCTGTTCTATTTCATGCCATAGCAGTTTGCAGAGCAAAATTATCTGTTGTCTAATTTATGTTCTAACTTCAGGATAGCCATCTGCACAAAAATGTTTTGCATTTGCCTGTATGGCCAAAAAATAGACTAAATTTCTAATATTTTGTGTACCTTAATAAACAAGCTCTGCAAAGTTAAATTTGTAAAATTTTATATTTAATAAACTAAGAAAATATGTTTTACAGTGGTCTAGTGTCCTAGATCACTAAATTTTTTTGTATGCTGAATATAATCATTCATACAAACAAAAATCCTTAAGGAAAGGACATATGGTTAACTTTGCTTTTTTTTTCTTTTCTTTTCTAATCTATATATTTAATGCTGTAAAATGTCCTGTAAGCACTGCTTTACTGCATCCCACAAATGTTGATGTTATATTTTAAATATTCTTTTTAAATTAAATTTATTAACTTTTATTTTAGGTTCAGGGATACATGTGCAGATTTGTTACATACGTAAACTCAAGTTGGGAATTTGGTATCGAGATTATTTCATCACCCAGGCACTAAGCACAGTGCCCATGAGTTTTTTCTTCTCTGAATCTCTCTCATCTCCCCCCTCATGTAGACCCCAGTGTCTGTTGTTCCCTTCTTTCTGTCCATTTGCTCTCATTATTTAGCTCCCTCTCATAAGTGAGAACATGTGTTATCCTGTTTTCTGTTCCTGTGTTATTTCTCTTAGGATAATGGCTTTCAACTACATCCATGTTGCTACAAAAGACATGATTTGTACTTTTTTGCAGCTGCATAGTATTCCATGGTGTACATGTACCACATTTTCTTTATCCAGTCTACCACTGATGGGCATTTAGGTTGATTCCATGTCTTTGTTATTGTGAATAGTGCTACAACGAACATACATGCACATGTGTCTTTACTGTAGAATAATTTATATTCCTTTGGATACATACCCAGAAGTGGGATTGCTGGGTTGAATGGTAGTTCTGTTTTCAGTTCTTTGAGGAATTACCACACTGCTTTTCACGATGGTTGAACTAATTTACACTCCCACCAATGGTGTATAAGCATTCCCTTTCTCTGCAAACTCACCAGCATCTATTATTTTATACTCATTTAATTCAAAATGTTTTAAAATTTCTCTTGAGACTTCTTTGACACATGTAGTATTTAGAAGTATGTTGTTTAATATCCAAATACTTGGGGAATATTTTCCAGCTATCTTTCTTTTACTGGTTTCTAGCTTTATTCTATTGTGATTTGAGAACATACTTTTTATGATTCCTAGACTTTTAAGCTCTCTCTGGCCCAAAATGTAGTATTTATTGGTGAACGTCCCTTGTGATCTTGAGAAGAATGTGCATTCTTCTGTTATTGGTTGGAGCACTCTGTAGATGTCAATGAAATCAAGTTGATGGATCATGCTGGTCAGATCAGATGATGAAGACTGATTTCTTCCTGTTTGATCCATCAATTACTAACAGAGGAGTAGTGAGGTCTCCAAATACAATAGTGTATTTGTCTATTTCTCCTTGCACTTCTATTAGTTTTGCCTCATGTACTTTGATGTTCTTTTGTTAGGCATATACACATCAAAGATTGTTATGTTTTCTTAGAGAACTGAATAATTTTTCATGATGTAATGCTCCACTTTATCCCTCAAGATCTTATTTGTTCTGAAGTCAGCTTTTGTCTATATTAACATAACTACTTCAGCTTTCTTTTGACTAGTTAAATATGGCATACCTTTCTCAATCTCTATATTTTTAACCTATTTTTGACTTTATATTTAAAGTGTATTTCTCATAGACAACATGGCTGAGTTCTATTTTTTAGACACTCTAACAATCTCTGTTTTTACTAAGTGTATTTAAACCAGTCACATTTAAAGTGACTATTGATACAGTTGGATTAGTGTCTACTATACTACAAACTTTCCTATTTATTTCATTACCTTTGGTTTATTCTCTCTCTTTTACTGCCTTCCTTGGTTTTAACTGAGAATTTTATGTAATTCTACTTTATTTCACATATTATTGTATCAATTTTACTTTTAAAAATGTTAGTAGTTGCCCTAGAATTTACAATATACATTTTTAACTAATATGTCTACTTACTTTCAAATCACACCTCCACTAACAATTAGTATAGGTGCCTGATTACAGACTATTGTCAGTTTCTCTTTACTGCCTCTTGTGACATTTCTGTCATTCACTTCTCTTACCCATAAGTTATAGTCACCAAATGCATTGTTAGCTTTCTTGCTTTGAACCCTTTTCTTTTAGATCAATTACAAATAAGAGAAGTAAAAGACTTTACTTTCATTTATTTTTACTTTGACACTTCTGTTTTCTGAATATAGATCCAATTTTCTGATCTATATCAATTTCTTTCTTCCTGAAGAAGTTTTAACATTTTTTCCAGGGTATGTCTACTGGTGATTAATTGTCTCAGCTTTTGTTTACCTGAGACAGTATTTTTCCTTCACTTTTAAAGGATAATTTCGCTGGATATGGAATTCTAGAATGGTGTTTTTTTGTTTTTTTAATTTCAGTACTTTAAATGTTTACTTCCACTCTGTTTTTGCTTGCATGGTTTTCAATGGGAAGCATGCAATAATTCTTGTCCTTATTTCTCTATAGTCAAGTGTCTTCCTTGCTGCACTTTGGCTTCTTTCAAGGTTTTTTCTTTGTCCTTGATTTGCTGCAGTTTGATTATGAGATGCCTAGGTTGGTTTGTTTGTTTTCTGGTTTTTTGGGTTTGTTTTGTGCCTTTATCCTGACTGGTATTTTCTGAGCTTCCTGGATCTGTGGTTTGGTGTCTCATTAATTTTGGAAAATTCTCAGTCATTATTACATCAGATAATTCTTCTGCTCTGTCCTCAATTTCTTCTCCTTCTGGTATTCCAGTTATGGAGATATTATACCTTTTGTAATTTTCCCACATTTCTTTGAGGTCCTATTCTGTTTGTTTGTTTTTTTAATTATTAACTTTAATTCTTGTTTCTTTTTATACTTCTGTTTAGAATGTTTCTATTGACTTATCTCCTTCAGGCTCAAAAATTCCTTCTTTGGTTGTTTTGAGTATACTTACAAGCCTATCAAAGACATTTATAAATTTCTTTAATAGTGTTTTTATTTCTTTTGATTCTTTACTAGACTTTTTGTCTCTCTGCTTACATTACTCAAATATTCTTGCATGTTTACTTTTCTATTAGTGCCTTTAATAATTAATCATAGCTATTTTCAATTCTATCTGAATTTAAATTCCCAACTCTAATTCCAAAAGCTATACCATGTCTGGGTCTAATTCTGATGGTTATTTGTCTTTTCAGGCTGTGTTTACCTTTTATATGCCTTGTAATTTTTTGCTGAAAACCAGACATATTGTGTTGGGTAATAGGAGGCAAATAGGCCTTCAGTGTGAGGATTTATGCTAATCTGGCTAAAAGTTGGATTGTGTTTAAAATTTTCTATAGCTATAGGTACAAAAGGACTCACCTTCCTGTAATGTACTTGTTTTTTCCCCATTTGGCATTGGGCTTTCTGAAGTCCTACTCCTGAAAGAGCATCTATGTCTTGCAGCTCTTTCAGCTATAATCTACTATTATATTGGAGCCCTGTTAGTGTGGTGGTGCAGAATGGAGGAGGAGGAGGAGCATTGTAACATCTTATAATATGCTCGCATTGTTTAGGCATGTGTCTCTGAGTTGTAAACTTCACAAAAATATAGCTCCACCCTCTGCCCTTGCTTCCCCCTTTTGGCGAGACAAAAAGGAGTGGGAGAAATGCCCTTTCCTTAGCTGGGGTAAAGCTGCAGTAATGTCTTTGCCCCTGAACAGTAGTTCTTTGCTAAGGAGCTGGTCATATTTCACAATGATTACTCCTCTTCTCTAGTCAGAACTATGAAGGATATTTCTCCGATTTTCACTGTGAGAACTTGCCATTGTTCTTATAAATAAAATCCTTGATCCCCTTAAGACTACTACATATGATTGTGGTTTCCTTCACGTTAGCAGACACTCCCTTTTGTTTTCTTTGGTAACACAACCTAGTATGTTCAAGATTCCAATCTGGCAAGATACTGAAAGTGACCTCTAGCCAACAGCCCTCAAGTAACTGTATCCTGCCAACAACTACATGGGTGAGCTTGCAAGTGGTTCCTTCACCACTTGAACCTTCAGTTGAGACCACAGACTCTGGGCCAACACCTTGATTATAGATTTTCAAAAGAGCATGAAGCAGAGAATCTGGCTAAGCAATGGCCAATTCCTGACCCACAAAAACTGTAAAATAATACTTACATGTTGTTTTTAGTTGCTAATGGGAGTAATTTTGTATGTAGCAATAGACAACTAATATAATATGTACCAGCAATAAAAAGTTGAACCAAAAAATTTCATTCACATGTTTAATGAAAGTATAAGTTTATCCACTCAACAAGATTTTGTTGTTGTGGCATATCCTACAATATGCCAGATCACTGAGTGAGCTACTTAAAATATAATGGTAAGCTAAAATCAAACACAGTATAAAATTCTAGATGAATTGGAAATTCTATTTCCAACTTGAAATTATGGGATTTATAAGCATAAAGTTACCACTGTTGAAAAAAAGCCTTACTAAAATACATAAAATAGGACTTAAATTAATGTGTTGAAAAGCATGCAATATCCTTAAATAAGCCAGAAATAAGCCTACTGGGGCAAAAACTTGGGATTCATTCCTGCAACCTCAGCACTCAGACCAGGGCCACTTTCATGATATGTGCTCAATAAATACTTGTTGAATAAATAAAATGTGAAGACAGTTCTCCCAAATGAATTCATGGGCTTAATATAATCTTGATACATTAAGATTTTATAAAAATAATTTTATAATATTAGGATGGTGCAAAAGTAATTACGGTTTTTGCCATGTAAAGATTAATAGCAAATCCTTCAATTACTTTTGTACCACCCTAATAAATCATAATATATAAATTACAAAATAAATTATAAAAATAATTTTATAAAAATAACTCAAAAATTCATAATGGAGGATACATTTACAACATATAAAAAATTGAAAAAGAATTCTTAACATTGTAAAACTCATAATACAAAGAGTAGCACTAGTACAGAGAATCAATAGGCAGATCAACTGAATGAAACTTAAAGCTCTGAAAACAACCTAATATTTATTTTTTTAAACTTTATGACAAAGAAAATATCACCAATTAATAAAATTAGACTGTATTTGTGTACTGAGAAAACTGGATATTTAGGGAAAAGAAAGCAAGACAATGTTAGGTTCACAGGATACACAAAAATAAATTTCATATGAATTAAATGATTAAGTATTTAAAAATCAAACAAATGAAAAATATTCAACTCATCTCAGTATATAAAATGACATTTTAATAATAAAATTAATAGAGGAAAATATTATGTCTATAAAAATGAAACATTCTTGAACATGAAATATAATGAAAAAAAACCTTCAAATTTACAGGAATATTTATAACCAAGGTGACAGATAATGATAATTAAATTTCACCTATAAAGATCTATTTGTAAATCAAGAAAACCCTGTTACCTTTTAAAAATAATTTCAACTTTTATTTAAGATTAAGGAGGAACATTTGCAGGTTTGTTACATAGTTATCTTGTATGATGCTAAGGTTTGAGGTACAGATGATCTGTCACACAGGTAGCGAGCATAGTAGGGTTTCAACACAGTAATTCCCAGTGCCTATTATTGCCATCTTTATTGCATGAGTACCCAAGGTTTAGCTCCCACTTCTAGGTGAGAAGAGTGGTACTTGGTTTTCTGTTCCTGTGTTAATTTGCTTTGCTTAGGATAAGGGCCTCCAGCTGCATCCTGGTTGTTGCAGAGGACATGATTTCATTCTTTCTTATAGCTGTGTAGTATTCCATGGCATATATGGACCACATTTTCTTTAATCCACATCGATGGGCCCCTAGATTGATTCCATATATCTGCTACTATCTGTAAATAGTGCCACGATGAATATGTGAGTGCATGTGTCTTTTTGGTAGAATGATTTATTTTCCTTTAGGTACATATCCAGTAATGGGATTGCTGGGTTGAATGGTAGTTCTGTTTTACATTCTTTGAGAAAGGAATCAAACTGCTTTCCACAGTGGCTGAACTAATTTACATTTCCACCAACAGTATATAAGTGCTTCAATTTCTCTGCGGCCTCATCAGCAACTGTTGTTATTGGACATTTTAATAATTGCCAGTCTGACTAGTGTGCAATGATGTCTCATTGTGGTTTTTATTTACATTCATCTGATGGTTAGTGATGCTGAACATTTTTTTATATGTTTGTTTGCTGCCTGTGTATCTCCTTTTGAGAAATGTCTGATCTTGTCTTTTGCCCACTTTTTAATGGGATTATGCGGTTTTTGTTTGCTGAATTGTTTAACTTCCTTATAGATTCTGAATATTTGACCTTTGTTGGATGTATCATTTGCAAATATTTTCTTCCATTCTGTAGGCTGTCTGTTGACCCTGTTGATAGTTTATCCTGTTGTGCAGAAGCTCTTTAGTTTAATTAGGTCCCACTTATTAATTTTTGTTTCGTTCCAATTGCTTTCGAGGTCTTGGTCATTTCTTTCCCAAGGCCCATGTCCAAAATGGTGTTTCCTAGGTTTTCAACTGGAATTCTTATCATTTGAGGTTTTATATTTAAATCTGTAAGCCATCTTGAGCTAATTTTTGTATGTGGTGAAAGGTAGAGGTTCAGTTTCATTCTTAAGCCAGCTATCCAAGTATTATTTATTGAATAGTGAGTCCTTTTCTTATTGCTTATTTTTGTCAACTTTGTCAAAAATCAGATGGTTGTAGGTATGTGGCTTTATTTGTAAGTTCTCTATTTTGTTTCATTGGTTGTGTCTGTTTTTTACCAATACCATGCTGTTTGGGTTACTGTAGCCTCATAGTGTAGCTTAAAGTTAGGTAATGTGATGCTTCTAGCTTTGTTCTTTTTGCTTAGGATTGCTTTAGCCATTTGGGCTCTTTTTTTTGTTGTTGTTCCATATGAATTTTTGAATAGTTTTTTCTAATTCTGTGAAAAATTACATTGGTAGTTTGATAGGAATAGCATTGAACCTATGGATTGCGTTGGCCGGCATGGCCATTTTAACAATACTGATTCTTCCAGTCTATGAGCATGGAATATTTTTACATTTGTTTGTGTCATCTATGATTTCTTTAAGCAGTGTTTTGTATTTCTCCTTGTAGAGATCTATCACCTTATTAGTTAGATATATTCTTAGGTATTTTGTGTGTGTGGCTATTGTAAATGGGATTGCTTTCTTGATTTGGCTCTCAGCTTGAATATTACTGGTGTATAGAAATGCTGCCAGGTTTGGACATTGGTTTTATATTCTGAAACTTTACTGAAGTCATTTATCAGTTCTCACAGGCTTTTGGCAGAGTCTTTAGGGTGAAAGCCCTATTATATTGATTTTAAAATAGGAAAAAGGACACAAACTAATGATTCATATTAGAAAACATGCAAATGGAAAATAAAAAAGATATAATTTAATCTCAGTACTAATTAAAAGCTTTGTTAAATAAGTGGACAGCATTATTTTTATCTTTGAAATTGGCAAAATTAAAGAAAACACATGGTAATATTTATGATAATGAGGGTACAGGAACTGGACATTCATATATAGCTTGTGAGAGTTTAAATTGCTATACATTTTGGGGGAAAAATGAGTAATATATATCAGGATCTTCATAAACTCAAATATCATTTGTTTAACTTAGATCAATTCATGTGGACAAAGATCTGTATGCTACTGTTATAAAAACAAAACAAATAAATAAAACAACGGCAAAATTACCCTACAATGTAAATTTTCAAGAATATGAAAAGGATTGAGTAATTTTTATGTTGAGATGTTATATAGCTTTTGAAAATTATGTTTTCAATGATGATATAAAAAGGCTTACAATACAATGTTAAGCTGAGGTGGAGAGGTGGGGATGGAGGATGAGAAACAGATTTTTTTGTGTGTACAGCCACCTTTCCACATTTGTGGGTTCCACATGTGTGTCCAAGCAACCTTAGATCAAAAATATTTCAAAAAACAAATTCTGGACATGTACAAACTTTTTTCATGTCATATTCCCTAAACAATGCAGTGTAACAACGAATCCCTAAACAATACAGCATAACAACTAGCTATATTTGCATATAACATTTATATTTTATTGGGAGTATAAGTAATCTAAAGATGATTTAAAGTATACAGGAGGATATGTATAGGTTATATGCAAATACTACACTGTTTTATATAAGGCACTTGTGTATCTTTGAATTCTGGTTTTTGGTATTGGTTCCTAGAATCAATCCCCCACATATACTGAGAGACAACTGTATATTCAGAAGCACATACTAATAGATGAATAAATAATTACATAAACATGAAACTGCTTATTGTTTAGTCCAATGTTTTAAATGTCTATAAAATAAATATATATATTTAACAATAAATCTTTAAATGCAACTTGCATTGTTTCTTGTTTTCTGTTAATGGGAATTTGAAAATTTTCTTAATTTGCTACTGTAACTTTTTCTAAATATAGTGGTTTATGCATCATAACTTACTCCTAGCTCCCATATTCTGGATTCATCAGGTTTTTGTTTCGCTTGCTTTTTAGAATTTTTTTGTAACTTTGTTCAATTGATTACCAAATACATGCAGACTCGTGATTAGAAATAGAATACAATCAATAAATCAGAAAATTCACATGCTTGGTGGTGGCAGTAATGTTTCCTTGTTTTGGATTTGCATTTGTGATCATAACCCTTCATTTAGCTAAGAAGCTACCAGGGTTAGCTGAAACAACCTGTGCATTCAAACTGGGCCCCATCTTTGGCTTAATGCTCTGTGGTCACCATCTCGAAATTCTTAATTTTTAAGCAGGAGACTCCCACAGATTATATACCCAGTAGTGAGTTTTACAAATTCGTTTAAATTCTGAAAGAGGCTAACAGGCTAATCCCTAGCTAAGGTGGAGTCATCAGCCCATCAGCATTAAACCATCACAGAGAAATGAAAATTTCTTAATGTTTTTAAAGGCCTCTCAGAAAACACAATTCCACAACCACTTTTGCTAGCCTGTCCTTAATGTCATAATTTCTAGTATTATAAATTTTGCATATGTTTAATATAAACAAAATAAACCTAATTTTTAGGTTTTCTTCTCCAGTAACAGAGAATTATGACATATCATTTGCAGCACTGAGCACCTACTACGTTTCTATCTCTGTGAAATTTGTTAATATCTACCTTGCTTTTTTAACTAGGATTTTTATAAGGATCAGATGAACATAATGTAAATATAGGGAAATAAGCCATTGATTAAATAATCTATCTTTGTTTTCTAATTATAGATGTTTACTAAAGTCTTTAAAAATAGTATTGAGTACTCTCTTATTTATAAACTATTTTTAATGTTTAATGTTAGTGAATATTAGCATACAGTTGACACTTAAACAACATGGGGGTTAGGAGCACTGACCTGCCTTGCAGTTGAAAATCCACACATGACTTTTGACCCATCCAGAACTTAACTACTAATAGCCTATTATTGATCAGAAGCCTTATCAATACATAAACACTTAACACATATTTTATGTGTTATATGTGTAATATGCTTAGTCTTACAATAAATTTAAACTAAGCTAGAGAAAAAATGTTATTAAGAAAATTACAAAGCAGATAAAATATATTTACTATTCATTAAGTGGGAGTGAATCATCACAAAGATCTTCATCCTCATTGCCTTCATGTTGAGTAGGCTGAAGAGGAAGAAGAGGGCTTGGACTTTCTCTCCCAGGGGTGGCAGAAGCAGAAGAAAATTCAAGTTTAAGTAAACCTATGCGATTCAAAACCCAGGTTATTCAAGGGTCAATTGTACTGTAAAGGCTTATTTATGATCCCTTTCTTTTAACCACTTCTTCCTAACTTACCATTGGCTCATTCTCTTGTAAAGCCTTCCCTGACCCCACTGAAACCTCTGGATTTGAGGAGAATCAGGAAGTGGATGCACCCCTTTTTTGGTTCTTCCATTCATGGTATTTGGGGCTTTCTTTATAATCCAAAAGAAAATCTGACTCCCAGGTCCTGGGGTTGTGGAGTTGTATGGGTGCTATTCTTTCTTTGAACTGATATTTCAAAAAATTTGTCCCGTGTATTCTAATTTTCTTTAAAGAGCAGTAATGGTTCATATTTTTTGAGGGGACACAGAAAGATTAAATGAAGGAAATCACAAGCTTCTTAGAACTCCAAAGGATTTGAGAGAAGCAGTTTCTAAAGCTGAAGTAGTAAAACTCAGCAACTTGCTAAAACATTCCATATGAGGGAAATGGGAATTAGTGTGCTGCCAGCATAAAGACTTATTTGTTAGCACTTGGCGAGCATCAGGTTTTATATATTGCCAACAAGATGCTGATAACATGGTTTCTGAAAGATTTTCAATGGTTGGCTAATATATTTATTCCTTAGAGTTTTATACTACAACATTTCAGAAAAATCTAGGCTTCTTAAACATATATCCTAGTTATTTTAGAGTCATGCACAGAACCCTAAACTTTCACTATTTAATACACATTTGAAAGGCTATCCATATTTGGCCCATAAAGATAAATGCAAACAATAGGATGGATGTTTCCATCCTGTGCTATAAGTCCTCCAGCTTAACATTTTGAGTAGACAACAGATACAGCTGAAAAAAGATTTGGGATCCAGACTGTCCATCTTACATTCCCATGGTCGGTATAGCAATGCTACCAACTGAGGAATTTGAAGAACCTAAAAGATTCTCTTCCTGCCTCCTTCAGAAATGGCACCTGAAGAATGAGACCTGAGAATCTAATTTGCTTGCATATTTCCACCCCATTCTTTAAATCAGCCTGTAGGCTAAGCAGCTGCTCTGCAGGCTTCTCTGTTTCTCTGAAAAGAATCTTGCTCTGATTTCTTGGGGAGGGGGTTGCTTCTTAGCCAAACCTGCCAATCATGTTGAATCTTGAAGTGAGCAATGAGGCAAATTCAGATTAGAAGGACCCAACAACTGCCAAGATCAATTGGACACCTACTGCTAAATGTTGGGGATTCAAAGATGATTAAGATGGTTCCTGTCTTCAAGGAACTCACCATCTGAGGGGAAGCAAACATGTAAAGAATTATAGTAAAATTTAAAAATGCTACACAGAGTTCCTCATCTTGAACTGAATACACACTCCTCATGCTCTCAAAGTAATTGTCACATACTTTTTTTTGCTTACACAAGCATTTCTAGAACTTGTGAAGTAATACAATATTTGAAAAATATTTATATAATCCTCCACATCTTTCACATGAATAAAATGCTGATCATTTTCAGTACCTACCTCTTATGTGTTGACAAAAACCAGCAGAGTTCTCACAAGTATTTCTAGATTTATGTTTAGGTTTGACTAATTAATTGAACAGGAGAAAGAAGGATTAGTCACTATATAGTTTTACAATTCATCAGCAACTTCAGGGCTCCATTAGCCAAAGCTGGAACATTCCACAGGCACAATCTTCATGAGGATATTGAACAGGTTTTATTCTGTGATTTGTTTTGGAATGAAATTCTACTCGCCCTTCTTTGCTAATGAATTATGTTCAACACAATTTAAATATTTAAAAACAGCTCTGAGGGTGTGAGATGTTAAGAATAAACTGTTATGCTTCAGTCCAAAGCACATTTTCCCAGTGGTCATTATTCTACACCTAGTTGGTTAAAAGCCAAGGAGTTTGTCATCACTGGTAGTCACCAACCCAACGTAAGGGAAAAAGCATCATCCTTTTGGTTGCAGCTGGCATGAAGATATGTATGTATCATGTGGGGAACCTGCAAATTCTCTAATGCAGACTGCAGCTGAGAATGCAGAAATGTGAGCTTAGGCTACAAGAACAGGTGAAGTCTTCTCTGAATATCTGTTTTTTATTGAGACAGCAATTACTGTATAGTTGAGAGGGAAGCCAGGGAAGACACCCCAACTCACTGCAGCTTGAATTTTTAAGCTGAGCCATATATATGCATATGCATTTTAGAATTGATATTTCATATCTCCAATGTCGATGTTTCCTTGATTGATGGTCTAGAGGACATTTAGGAATCTCTGTCAGCAAAACAGATCCTTTAAAATTGCTTAGTCTAAAGATAGTCTCCTCTGTATGAATAGGGGGTCCTAAGCTTTGATTACGCTTTGCTTTATCTGCAAAGAATCCTGGGAATGAATAAGTATTGTGGTCAGTTTAGTCTCATGCCATTCACAGACCAAAAGCAAAAATGTAGTGTTGTCACATTTGAAAAGTGGCATATGTTTTCCTGGTAATTACATCTTATATGTTTACTATTCAAAAAATGCAGGTGTGGGTTTTTGAACAGTGTCCAATGACAATGTGCCTGACTGACAGCAGTTCCTAAGTGAGTCATGTTTCACTGTCTGTCGGTTTTTATAACTGTTTTCACCACTAATTTGGTTCTGTGATGCAGTGTGCAATCAGTTCTATTATGAAAGCAGCTGTCTTCAGTTTTACAATGGCACCTTCCCCTTTGGCTTGCACAGAGCGAGTTGTGGTTCTGCTGATGTAATGATAGGAGTGGTAAAGTGGTACCTAGATGAGCTGCATTGGGCCCGGATCTTTCTTATATACAGGATTCTTGCTTACTCATTGCTACTCTACTGCGGTTTCTCACAGCTCAGTTAAAAAGAGGGTCACAAAGGAAGTTGCCCCTTGTAAGACATGTCCTGTAGAGATTGCTGACCAGGCCACTTGCACCACTGCAATCCTGTTGTTTATAAAAATTCTATTTGTAAATGATGTATTAGGTCAAAGTTGAGATGGGGAGGTACATCGGGCAGAACAAAAATGATTGTTGTATTTGGTTCACTTTCAAACATGTTAAGATTCCAAATGAGGCCTAAATGCAGCAAATGCCAGTATATGAACAATAAAAAAAATTGAACATAATGTTTGTAGTTAGTTGGGGTGTGATAATATGCTTTGGCTTTTCCTGTTCTCAGAAAGAACATTCTATTCTCTCAGGAGTTTCCATGATTTTTGATTCTTAATCCCAAGTCCCTTTTGACATCCAGAATTCTCCAGGAGACCTAGAGCAATGACCGTACTGAGCCCATCTTTCCCAAAAGGAGCCAATAGTTTGAGCTTTCCCTTACAAGCATAATTCCCTATTAATGTCTTTAGAACGTTACTACTCAAAGTATGATCCCCCAGAACTCATCACCTGGGAGCCTGTTAGAAAACAGAATCTATGCCCCCCTCAGGCCTACTGTTTCAGAATCTATATTTTAAAAAAATCCCCAGGAAATTTATACATATACTAAAATCTGAGAAACTCTACTTTCGAATTGTATTATTTGCTCCCAAAGCCACAGCCCTGTCTGACAATCTGACTTGCTACTTCATAGTGATTGTTAATGAAAATCACTTAATTTTACTGAATTTAGAGAACTTATGATCAACTGAACTATGTTTTTTTTGTCCACTTCTCTCTTTTTAAAATATAAGCTCTTTGAGCACATGTACTTTCCCCATTTTGCCTGTTAAGGTATCTATAGCAAGTAGAAGAGTGCCTGCCACATATTTAGCAGTCAAAAAATATTTGTTGAGCTAAACAAATGAACAAATAATCCATTATAAAATGTGTGCTCAGCAACAGAAACAGATCAAATTCCATAATCCCATGGGGTTTACTCAGAACCTTAGCACATCAGTGCCTGGGGCAAGAGGTGACGTAGAAATTGAGACAGGGAGTGCAGGAATTCAGAGCAAATACTGTATTGAGTCACAGAGGACAGCTCTAGGTTGTCTAGGGATGGAGTGGCAGCTCTGAAATTTTTCCTCTGATATTTAGCAAGTGGCAGGGTTATTAGTCTTGCTGCAAGATGTAATCCACTCCAGAATCAAAAATCTTCCTTAAGATTACTACCCCACACATACTGTTGGAAAAACAATAAGAGGGGTCCAGGAACATGAGGCTTGGTAGGGTGATCAACAATTTCTAGTTTGCCTGGGACTGTCTGAATTTTAGGACTGGTTGTCTCACATCTCAGGAAGCCCCTGAGTCCCAGGCAAACTGAAGTGGTTTCCCTACTTGGGTGTCTGCCAGAGCATCATGTATGCTGAGAACCCCTGAGAAAAAGGTGGAAGACTCGGGGCCTTTGACAGACATTTAGATTTTTAGGGCACTTTCATGATCCAATCAAGAATGTCCAATAACAGAAACTTACCTTGAGGCAGATTTCTTATGTTCATCCAGTGGCTTAAATCCCACTAATTTCATAAAAGTGTTCTCTCATTTTGTCTTTAGATTAATATAAGCAGGGACAGGCTTTTTCCTCACAAGAGGATGGCTCACTTAAAAGCACCACCCTATAAATCTTAGTTTTGTCCTCTAAAGGTGCTACTACTTGAATTGTCTTGGAGGTACACTGCCCTGGAACCCGATCCATACCTTTCAGACATGCTTTCACACATTAAAGCCACATGGATTATTTCCTTAAGTATTTCCAGATATAATTTGACTACATTTCCAAATGTCCTTATTTAGTTCTTTTTTCTTACTAAAAAGAAACAAAAAAGATGGACAGGGCAGGGTGGGATTGTGGTGTCATAAAACCAGATCCAGATTGTTACATTGTAAAGCGCTTTAGTTTCATGAGAATGCTTTTACCTATGCACAACAGTATTTCAGCTATGTAATTAAATAGTATTACTTAATGGCTTAATCTACAAATAGCGAGTTTCACATTTTTGCCATGAAGTTATTATCATGGTGGTCAGGGGTCACTATTTAAAGAACACAGGATTGTTGGAAGCTGGATTTTCTTCAATTAAAAATTAGGTTTTTATTAATAAAAATGTCCAGGGTTTAAATATATTTATTCATTAAAATAAGTTCAGCAAGATAGTATAGAAAGTTTGAGAAATAGTGAAGGAAAGTCATTTACTACAACTGTTCTATTACAACTGCTGTAATGCAATTCTTTAAAATACTATTGTCTCATAGAGTTAATATAGAAAACATTGAATATGGTATATGGTTCTGTAACTGAAAAAGGCTAAACAAAGCTATTCCCCAGACTCATGTTTAATTGTTTAACATACCTGAGTGACTTTAGAATAGCTAAGTACTATATTACTGAGCACTTGATAATGGCAAATGCAATTACCAACTGAAGTGCATTAATATTTTCTGAATTGCATTTATCATTTTGATTGCAAAATCATTTATGATTCCATTCGTAAAGCATGATTTTATTATTTTCACTCATCTGTTGGACACTCTTTTAGGCTGTGTTTTCTTGTATTGACAGCAATATTCTTAACTGTGATATTGCAACGTACTGGCATGTCAGAATCAATTAAGAAGTGTGTTGAAGGAAGTTATAACTAGCAATAAGGAAATAGTCCAAAATTTACAAATTATATGCTTTTTAAATTACATTAGAGTAGCTCCAGATTATCCAAATCTTTGTATTATGCTGCGCTTCCTTGAGTGAGCAGCAAAAGGAAGGGGTTTGAGTTAGTAGGGCAGGATCAGCCATAACCTCCCTTCTCTGTTTTTATATAGCAGTCTGAGGAATGTGACACATGGGAAAGTAGAAAAATATTAAGAATGTCTGGCCTATGTGATCAAAAAGGAAGAACAAGGATACAGGAAAATTAGGATACTGTCTATAAAATACAATTTACTCCGATTTTGAAGTGTAATAGAAAGAAGAAACCCTTGCACTAATGTTCATTCAGAAACAGGTATTAAACATTCATCAGATACTATGCGCATCAGTTCAGGTCCTCTGAGAAACATTCACCAAGAAGAGATAGACATGCAAGAGATTTATTTGAGGAAACTCCTATGAAGAATAAAAAGGAAAAGAAGTAGGAATATGCAGGAGGACACCCAGGACAATACAGGGCTGACACATGTGAAAAGAGAAAGGGAAGAGGGTTAGATAGGAAAGACTCTGACCACAGTACAGTGTTGAGGAAGTTTTGGCCAGGTTTACCAAAATTCCCTGAGCATAATGGGTTGAATGATGCACCCCCACCTCCCCGACCCATCCCCCTAAAGATGTGTTCACCTGAGACCTGTGAATGTGACCTTATTTGGGAAAGGGCTTTGCTGATATAATTAAGGATCTCAAGATGAGATAATTCTGTATTATCCAGGTGCGACCTAAATCAAATGATGTGTCCTTATAAGAAGACACAGAGACTGGGCGCAGTGGCTCACACCTGTAATCCCAAGCACTTTGGGAGGCCAAGCCAGGTGGATCACTCAAGGTCAGGAGTTCAAGACCAGCCTGGCCAATATGATGAAACCCCATCTGTACTAAAAAATACAAAAATGAGCCAGGCATAGTGGTGCACGCTTGCATAGTCTCAGCCACTCAGGAGGCTGAGGCATGAGAATTGTTTGAACCTGGAAGGCAGAGGTTGTAGTAAGCCAAGATAGCGCCACTGCACTCCAGCCTGGGCAACAGAGGGAGACTCTGTCTGAAAAAAAAAATATAGACACACAGAGAAGGTCACATGAAGACAGAGGTAGATATTGCAGTTATAAGCTAAAGATCAACAATGACTGCTGGCAGCCAGCAGAAACTAGGAAAGAAGCATGAAATGGATTCTCCCCCAGAGACTCTGGAAGGAACCAGCCTTGCCAACACCTTGATTTCAGACTTCTGGCCCCAAAGCTGTGGGAAAAGAGTATATTCCTATTGTCTTAAGCCACCCAACATGCAGTAATTTATCATGGCAGTCACAGGAAGCTAGTACACAGAGTTGAGTTTGCCTGTCGCAGGAGTACCACATCTCACAGGAATGGTCCAGCACCAGCACTCTGTTGGGTTCATCATTAGCAGGGAGCAGCCCAGGGGAAGCGTGGCCTCACCATGAAGGCTGTAGTATATTCAGAGGGGTAGGACTGGGCTGCCATTTAGCTACACTTCCTACAGAAGTTTCTCTTTAAGGAGACTAGCTGATGAATGTCCATGGCCACCATATTATGAAACAGAAAAGAAGCAAAGAGCAGAGAATACAGTTTTTGCCTTCCAGAAGTTTAGTTGGGTAAACCAATGGGTGTTGCACATGTGGGAATACAAGCATGCATGTGATGGTGCCAAATTACTATATGCAAAGATTCTGAGGGAATCCAAAATCATGAAACGGTCAGCCTTGGATGAGTTTAATCAGCTGAGCAAAGCAGTACAATTAGATCAGTGCGCAGAAGGTGAAACAAATGGAATGAGTACAGGCACACAGTGGAGGAGCAGAGTAAAATTATAGAAGAGAATGAAGAACATGGCCTAGTTGTTTCTTGAAGAGCTGTCTACAAAGAGGAAAAGGAAGCAAGGGAGAAGGGAGTTCACAAGGCAGAGAGTAAATGTGAGGTGAAAAGTGGGTGGATACATAAAAGAGGCAAAAAGGTCTTCCTAAATCACACATTCGTTTATATTATTTAAAAAAAAAGACATCTGAGTAATTTCAGACTCAGACAATAATCTGCATGGCAAGAATCTAGGAAGCCTTAGTCTGCTGGAATGAGAAACATTTCATCAGGATCCAATAAATTATTGCATTTATTAAAGAAAAAAAAGGAGCATGGTATTTGCAGTAGGTAGAGCCTTGCAACCCTACTTATGAGTTAGATTTGCCTATGTTAAATGGATATAATAAAACCTTTATGTCAGCTATTGAGGGGATTAAATGAGCCAGAATAGTTAATGGGCAGTGTAAATTCTAATGTGATCCACAGTGCTAGTTACTATGCTTTAGGGACACACATCATAACATCTAAAGTTGAGTTAAACAAACAGACTTAGGTGTCCATAATCCCATCACTCAAAAACAATTATTATTAACTTTTTGGTATATAAATTCTTTCATAGTTTTTCAATTTCTATGTAGAGATATATATTTGCATATTTTTCTATTTGTGCTTTTACTCTCACCACCTAAACAAATGAACTATTTTTTGAGACAAGGCCTCACTCTGTGGCCCAGGCTGGAGTGCAGTAGCACAATCTCAGCTACTGTAACCTCAATCTCCCAGGCTCAGGTGATTCCCCCCACCTCAGCCTCCCAGGTAGCTGGGACTACATGAATGCACTGTAACACCCAGCTAATTTTTTTGTATTTTTGGTAGAAATGGGGTTTCACCATGTTGCCCAGGCTGGTCTTGAAATCCAGAGCTCGAGCAATCCACCTACCCAGAGTGCTGGGATTACAGGTGTCAGTCACTGTATCTGGCCCAAATGATTTATTAAAACATGTTTTATTTTTCTTTCTACATAGTATATTGTGGACATTCTTTTGTGTTAGTAAACAAAGATCTATAGCACTTTTAAAGGCTACATGTGGTAGAGATTTCTAGAGTTCACCTTTATCTTGTTCTCTTCTTCCTGGGCACAGAGAAGGATATACCACCCAGCGCCCTGAAGTTAGGCAGGGTCAAATGATTAGCTCTGGCCAATTAGCTTTAAGTGGAAATGATGCATGTCACATATAGGTGGATGCAGTGACAAGACTTTGATAGTCCTACCACAGTGGTATTTTATAGAAATGCTGGAGCTATGGGATGGAAACAGCCTAAAGAAGGTGCTGCCCTAAAGAGGTCACCAGCCACTCAACAAACCTTGTGTGAGCAAGAAAAAACAAAACAAAACACTTTTAGATGTAAAACCTCCATGATTTCAGAATTTGTTTGTTACAGCAACATGTTCTAGCTTATCCTGAATAATACACTGGACAATAATCCACATGTGGCATGTAGGTTGCTTCAGATTCTTATTATAAACAGTTCTGCAATAAACATCTTTATTTTTTTCAAATATATCTGATTATTTATTTCCTTCTAATAAGTTCCTGGAAATAGAATATCTGGGGCAAAAGGTATGCACACTTTAACTTCTGATACATATTGATTAATTGCTCCTCCTCAGAGTTTGCACTCAAGTTGTAAAGTCATGTGGAGTATATTAGAGTACCATTTATTATACATGTTTGACAAAATGACACATTTTTGTCTACCAAATTTTAAAAAATAAATATGCCTTGATTGCTAATGAGTTCAGCTTCTTTCATAAATTTATTGGCCATTTAAATTTCTTTAGTAAATTACAATTAATGCCTTATAGTATGCATTTCTGTTTGGCTTTTTGTTTTATAGTACTAATAGTGCTTGACAGGATAAGAATATCAATGCTTTGTTGGCCTATATATTCCAAATATGTTTTTTACATATCTTTCAATCTCACTTTTAATATTTTTGTCATATGGTAGCCACTTTTTATGTAGTTAAAATTAAGAGTTTCCTTTATGATTTCTGGTTTTGGTGTTCTTATCAGCTTTCTAACATTTTTTGTCTCAAGTTTAAAAAAAAATTGTCTGTATTTTAATCATGACCTCCTCAGGGCAGCACCTACTTCAGGCTGTTTCCATTCCATAGTTTATAGGATTTTGCTTTTTATATTTAAATTATTAACCCCTATGGCAGTTGTGTGATAGGGCTCCTATATCAAATATGTTGAATAATTTATCATTTTTTATTTAATTTTAAATAACACCCATATAATAAATTCCTGTATATAGTGTTTGTGCACTCCTTATGCAGTTGATCTAGCTGCTGTTCCTAAGCCAGTGTGTGCTTTTTAATTTTGTTTTTTTAGAGACAGGGTCTTGCTATATTGCTAAAGACAGCCTCGAACTCCTGGGCTCAAGCCATCCTTCTACCTCAAGTCTCCTCAGTAGCTGAGACTTCACGTGTATGCCACTGTGCCTGGCTCTGCTGGTTTATTTACTGTAGGTGTTGATTAAGCTTACTGCAAATCCCTCTTACCATTACTCTTTTTGTAAGAAAATTAGAATTTTCATAGCTACATTTTTATATTAATTCAAGATAATTAGAATAATTTTGTAAAGTTCCACATGACAAAATATTTATTGTTTCAAATGAAATCTGCAGAACTGCTGCAGTTGAAGCAATGTAAAAGGGGGTGAGGGTCGAAATCCTACCTGCTTCTCCACCAGCTGGATCCCTGCGACGACCTGTCAGGAACAATTCAGGGAACTGCTGCTCCAGAAATTCCTCCTGCTCTAGTGGACGTCCTGTCCCATCAGCAAATGTCCTGGGTGATCAGAAATAGAGGCTTATGGTTTTTTTTCTAAGCTGATGCCCTGGTCCCCTCACAAAATGGCAAAGGCTGCCACACCTTCGATGCCTATAACCTGCTGCTACTTCTCACTGGAGTCGCTTTGGCTGCAGGTACTGATCACCATAAATTGATCACCCCTACCCTTTTATCTACATTTCAGCTGCCCTAAATAATATCTTCATTGCCCCAGTACTTAAACATCTGTTTCATATTTAAATAATTTCACTTAACAGTAGCTTTGGAATGATTTAAATAATCATTCCTATACTCAGCTGAAGGGAATATAAAATGTGACCCTTTAAAAACGTGTTAGGTGGAGAGGTGACAAATATGTGGAGACTTACTTTCCTTTGGTAAAAGGAGAAAGCTCTGTGGTGGCCCCAATATCTCAAGTTACATTTTTGTCCTTAACACCTAGGTGGAAAAGTCAGGAATCCACCCTTCTAACTATTCTTATATATCTAGAATAGTTGTATTATTATTATTATTATGCACCAAAAGTGATAGAACACTTACCTCTGGTTTCTTTTTACAACTATAGCACAGAATAAGGAAGGCCTGGTTATTCACTGTTTAGTTAATACACATTCTAGTTCTGATAATGATCAAATGTGGATCTAATTATTCCATTAATTATAATTCCAATTACCACATGTGATTCATTTTGTCAAGTAAAAGTTTAAAGAGAGTTAAATGGAAAGCCATCTTTCTCTTACCATAATGACTTTGAAATACAGTGT
The DNA here is from genome assembly GCF_009761245.1 of Sapajus apella. Lineage (NCBI taxonomy): Eukaryota > Metazoa > Chordata > Mammalia > Primates > Cebidae > Sapajus > Sapajus apella. Next base: position 760,408 of record NW_022437021.1, on the reverse strand, counting down.
AAATTAAAAATCATATTAATTTGTTAAAACAAGACAATGAAACATGTGTCTTAATGAGAAGGTTGTCTTTATTGGAATTTGTTAGAAGTAGATTAGAATGCTTCCCATTCATTCATTCATCAATTGTCAATTCATTAATATTTAGTGAATGTCTAATATAAAGTACTGTTCTATGTATGAAGGATACAGTGTTATGGATATTTAGCAGGGGAAAACTTATGCATAATGGAGTAAAAGCTTAGCAGGGAGAGATTAAAAAAAAGACAAATAATATATAAAAAAGATATCACCCCCTGCATGATAAGCACTATACTAAACAGTTTAAAATAATGAGATATAATAGAGGTTTCCTCCTTTGGATTGAACAGTCAATGGAAACGTCTCTGTGAATTTGGCCTTGGCCGATATATGAATATCCATATTCAAGGGAGACACTCATGTGAATATTATAGAAAAAAACATTACAAGTGGATAGAAAAACTGGAATAAAGCCATAGGATAGGCAGAAGTTTGTTAAGTTTCAGGAGACCACTGTGACCAGAATATAGTGAACAGAGAGAATGTAGTGCAAGATGAGTTTCAATAGATAGGTACGATCCAGACCAGGTGATTGCCACTGTGCGTGGCTCTGTTGTTTTATTTAATATAGATGTAGATTTCTAAATGTAGTGCAAATCATCCTCCAATAGCTTTCTTTTGTACTTGGGATAACATCCAACCTAGAGGGCTTTGCGAGCTGGGTTAAAGAGTTTGAGTGCTATCCCAAGTATAAAGGAAAGCTATCAGAAGATGATAAGGTGTGAGTAAAATGTTCTGATTTAAATATACAGCATGCTGATTGCTAAACAGAGAACTGATTAAAAGGGTCAAGATTGAAATGATGTAGTCATGGGTGGGGGGGAATGATCATGCTGGGAGGAGAGAAAATTTGTTGGAGAAATATTCCTGAGTAGACAAGAGGTGATGTGCAAAAGGATGGCTTTAGAACAAATCATTCATGACAGGAAGAAAAGCAAAGTTAATATGGATACAAGGAGGTGAATAGAGTGGCATTAGGAGAGTTGGAAAGGTATATTCTGATTGCTTCTATTTTTTTCAGTGAAATAGGAAGCAAGGTCATTATTGAGAGTGAAGACGGGGAAGGATATGCTGGAGGCTTGGGAAAAAAGGAGAAAATATAAAATAGTAACCTAGGAAAATGGTCATGGTGAGTATTATATGACTGCCAGGCTTCACAGACAACACTCTTAAGGCTAACAATCATAAATATAAAATGAGACCAGTCAATATGCCTGTACTTTTCTCCTGCCAAATTCAACTATGCAGAGGTACGTGGGGAATAAAAAAAACTGGAATTTATCAGGGTTGTTGTTTGTTAAAACTAGAGAGGGACAAGAGGGTTCCAGATTTATGCAAGTTAGCAATTTTAATGATGGACCATGGAATATTGGGTGAGGATAGGAGAGAGGACTCATTAAGGTTAGTTGAGTATCTGTTAGAACAGCATGTGTAACCATTAAATTAATAGATACAGAATGGTTAACTCCCAAAATAATGGAGAAGCAAAATGGAGAGAACAAAAATTCAATCTGTTAACAGCCCACTGTATATAAAGAGAAATCCACCCAGATTAGCCTATAAATTCAGTAAAAGTTTCACATTTTTTCTGACATTTCATAAGTTTCAGTTAGATTTATAACTGCCTTCCAAATCTCATTGTATTTTGTTCTGTTCTTTCACAAGTTCTGGCATAGAGGTTTTATTAGCCTCATACGGTGAGTGGAGTGACACTTCTCCTTTTCTAGTCTCTGAGACAGTGTGTATAAATAGAGATTATTTAAAATCTGATAGTTTGGTAAAATTATCTGTTTGGGCTGAATATCTTTTCTTGAACATAGGAAAGTTGATGATAAATAGACGATGATAAACTTATTAGAAGTTATTCATTATTTTCTATTTCATTTTGAGTCCATTTTGATGATTTACATTCTTCTAAAATTTTTCCCATTATTTCTAAGTTTTTATCTTAAGGCTGATCTTCATCTTATGACTTTATAAATCACAGTAGAACAAAGAGAAAATCTCAAAAATATACCTCCCATGTTAAGAATAGTATGAGAATGTGCACCACTGAAAGAAGCAATGGGATTTAGCAAGCAGAAAACATAAGATGGAATTTTTAGTTGGCAATACCATCCAAAATATATATACATATATATTTCCTTGCAAAAGGATGTGTAGTCATGGGACCATGTTCTGGAGATTAGCAAGTAAATGGAAGTTATATGTTTACTTGTTAAAAAGAAGAGCCAAGTTCTTTTTTCCCTTTCCTTGACCCTGCTGGCTAAAATGTGAATGTGATGGCTGGGGCTTCTTTCTTGGATCAGTAAGTGATAATGGGCCATGCACAGAGGAAACAAAAGATGGAAGGATCCAATTTCCCAAGGACTTTATGTAACAGAGTCACTATCACGTCTTGGACTCCTTATGTCTGGAATTTAACATGAGAGAAAAATCTTATACCCTTTTGATAGCTCTGCTATTGGGAATTTAAGTACTTAGGTGCTTATATATGTTATATATAAAAAGTACTGATAGAAAAACATAAAAATTTATATGGTGAGTCTATTTTTCAACCTTATGTGCTTGTATTTTCCGAATTTTACAAAAAAGTTGCATTTAAACCTTAAGTATAATTAATATATGTTTCTTGACCCTAAATTTAGAAAATAGATGCAGAAAAAGATTAATGGTATTCTCACTACTTATTTAAATTTTGATGTACGTTTTTACAGAGAAAGATAAATTACATCATACAAAGCCTAGTCCTCCAGTACTCTTTCCCTACAAACTCAGAGAACAATCCAGGAATCCTCATCAGAGCAGGAGGTCTTATTTGGTGGCTTTTAGGGTTTCAGTCAAACCAATTATCCTAGGATATTATACTTTTAAAAAATTCCCTTTTCTACTCAAAGATACATTTCATTTTTTAAAAATGTCATTCCATATACTAAAAGTCCCCAAATTAGGCTAATGGTTTTGGATTTTGGTGGAAAAAGTGAATTTACAAGCAAAGATTAGGTACTTTATGCTCTAAAACTTCATAACCTTTACTTGTAGGTTGGAAGATTAGAAGGTATTGCCCTATAAGTTGCAGTGGCCCAGAGGAAGCCATTATAGTCTAAAGGTCAATGCTCTGTGAGGCACAGTTTTAGTAAGTGGATTCTGTGATTTGAAAAAAGAAGAAGAAGAAAGAAGAAGGAGAAGAAAAAAGTAAGTTCTCGGGTTCAGCTTCTACAGAGGTGCTTTTTATGTTCCAAAGATAAGTTCCTTGAGTCCCTTAGTTCACTACAACCAAATAGAACAAGATACACTTTTGCTCTCAATTTAGATTTTGTAATTTAATAGTCTGAAGTTTGAGTAATGATTACACAGACTTATTCACACAAACAGAGCTAATTTTATCAATGATAAAAGACTTTAAAAAGCTTTAAAAAGGAGACTTTTAAAAACCCTAGATCTGTTAGAGATGCTTGTTAAAAATGAAGGTGTCACAGTTGCTTCCGATCTCTATTAGTAAAATACAAAAATAGAAAACAGTGCAGAGAATAAAAATATCAACCTCTCAACAAGTGTTCCCACAGATATTCTTCATGAGATAGCTCATGTACACATCATCATTGTCATGTTGGATTCACTGACAAAAGCCTAGAAATAATAATGCAAATTAATATCAACAATATACCTTTTGTCCAAATCATATAGCACTTTAGTCCAAATCATATAGCCCTGGGCTTGAATGAAACATCTGCAGTTTATTAACTGTGTGACATTAATTAATCTATTCAATTTTTCTGGCTATTTATATTTTAAAATGGTATTTTATTCTATAAAAGTGATACACACATAGTTTAAAAATTTAAACATACATTATAGTATGCTGTAAAAAGTACATACATATATCACCCTTGTTCCCTGGTTACCTTACTGAGAGGTAAATACTGTTAACGTCTGAGATGATTCACCCTGGAGAGATATTATGCAAATGCAATCATATATGCATACGTGTTCTAGTATATAGGCTTAAATTATATATTATTGTTATTTTAATAAACATTTTATTCTTTAATAGTTGACAAGGCTGAAAATGTCTTCATTTCATTTTATTGAACTTCAATTCATTAAAAGTTGTTTGAACTTATTTTTCTATAAACTGCCTGCTCATATCATTTTCTCATTTTCCTACTGGTTTTAAAATATTTTTTAAATTGATTCAGAGGAACTCTTAATATAGTAAGAAAGATAGCCCTTTATTATATAAAGCATATTACAAATATTCTTCCCATTTTGTCAATGCCATTTAATTTATAGTATTCTATTATGCAGAAAATGTTTAATTTTTATGTAGACAAATTTATCACCTTTTATGGCTTCTAAGCTTTGTGCCATGCTTAGAAAGGCTTCTCTCATTACAAGATTAATTTTTAAATTCTCACATAATTTCTTTTCCTATCTTTAGGATTTCCTTTCGTAATGTTTAAATCTCTGATCCTATTGGATTTCATCATGGTATAAATCCATCTGAAGTAAGAATTAATTTATTATTTTTCCAAAAGTCTAGGCAATTGTTCATGACTAGTTGTTAAGTAAATTTGTTTGGGCATGGATTTGAAATACTTCTTTTATAACAAGTCACATTACCATGAGTATTTTGGTATACATCTCAACTCTTGTTTGTTCTCTTGTGCTTTGTTTCTATGTGCCAGTAAAAATGCATTTTCATTAACATACATTTAGTAGCTTGTAGAACTAATGTCACATCAGAAATTATTTGTTTCTAAATTGTTGTCTACTCTAAAAATTATTTGTGTGGTAATTTCACTGGGATAAAATTAATGTATGGATAAATATAGGGAGATTTGCTGCCTTCAAAATATTGTCTTCTTATCCAATAACAAGGTATATCAGTATATTTCTTCAATTTATTCTTTTATCCCTTATTCTTTTAAAGTTCCTTTATATATGTCTTGAACATTTCTTAAATTTACTATCACATTTTATCATTTTCTTCCTATGACAAATACTACTTTTATTTCTTTATATTCTAATGTAACTTTCACTTATACAAAGGAAAATAACTGGTTTGTGTGTATTAATGTTATTTTATTGTTTGTAGTGTTTTACAGCTGTACAATTTAATCATATATATAAATAATGATAATTCTATGTCATCTCTTCAAACCTTTGTATTTAATTATTTTTCCTTTTCAATTCCACATTTATGACCTCTAAAGCAATGATAAGTAATCATTGTAATAGTGGACATCGTTGTCTTTCTCCTGTTGAAAATATTTTGAGTAATTTCACCACTTAGCACAATGCAGGCTTTGGCTGTCAATTAGATGAATATTAAAAATACTTATTTGTTATTGTTTTATCAAGGGTCTTTTAAAATCAACAATAGAGTTTGAACTTAAATACCTTCATACCTTTTTTAGGCATAATAATATAATTTTTCTCATCTGATACAATAGAAACAAATTATATCAGTAATTTTTCTAATAATCTTAATTTTTTGTCTTGGTCATGATTTATTCTTTTAAAGGAATGTTGGATTCTGTTTGCTAATATATTATTTTGGATCAATATTTACAAAAAGACTCACACACACACACACACACACACATTTAGTATCCTGTCAGGTTTTGATATAATTATTATGATGGGTATATACAAAAAATAAAAGTCTTCCTTCAATCTCTGCTGGAATCATTTCAATAGCATTGAAATTTTCTGAACATTGACATTTTTGGTAGTCCAGGTATAATATGGTCTGGGCCTGATGCCTGCAACTTTTGAACAACTTTTATAATTTCTTTGAAATGCCCTAGATTTTCTATTCCTTTTGAAGTCACTTTTGGCAATTTAAGTTTCCTAGAAATGCCATCCATTTTATTTAGATTTTAAAAATTCATATGTATGAAATTAAGCAAAGACACATCTTATTTTAGTTCCCCCTCAATATCTGCACCAAGGTTCTCGACTTAATTTCCCATTTTAAATATATTTGTTTTCTCCATCCCTCACCATTTAAAAACTTATGTTAATGTTTTACCTATTAATTAACTTTTTAAAAAGGACAATTTAAAATTTTATTCATTTCACTCTTTTTTATAGTTGTAGCTATTGAGAAATTTTACACTTTATTTACTAGTTTTTAAATTCTGATTTCCTCAAATTTATTTTATTGGTGATGACAATTTCTTATTTTGAATGTTTAATTTTTTCTTATTCCTTCTTATTTAACAGTTTTTCTTTGAAATTTGATTTTTCCTCTGATCACCTTTTTTGCAGCCTACAGGTTTCAGTTTGTATTGTTTTTAGTATTTTGTTTTGATTTTTTCTCTCACCTGAGTGTGCTGTAAAAGAGATTAAAATTTTTATTCAGCTCCTAACATTTTAAAAGTTTTATAATATAGGTATTTATTATTAGTTTTATTTTTTTTATTTTATTTATTTATTTATTTTTTTTGAGACGGAGTTTCACTCATGTTACCCAGGCTGGAGTGCAATGGCGCGATCTCAGCTCACCGCAACCTCCGACTCCTGGGTTCAGGCAATTCTCCTGCCTCAGCCTCCTGAGTAGCTGGCATTACAGGCACGCACCACCATGCCCAGCTAATTTTTTTGTATTTTTTTTGTAGAGACGGGGTTTCACCATGTTGACCAGGATGGTCTCGATCTCTTGACCTCGTGATCCACCCGTCTCGGCCTCCCAAAGTGCTGGGAATACAGGCTTGAGCCACCGCGCCCGGCCTATTAGTTTTATTTTACTGTCAATAAAATAAACTTGTGTTTTGAAGTGTATTACGATTTTTATGGCCTAATAAATGTTCATTCCTTAAAAAGTTCTATGTGTATTCACTTTATTCCAATCATATTTTTTATCAAGATGTTGAACTTTTGTTTTTGAAACTAGTTTGTCATAACATATTGTACATAATTACAGTATTTATTTTCTATAACTATTTTGAATGTGCAGACATATTTACTGCTAAAGAAACTATTTTTACAAAATAATATTAAATTCAGTATTAGCAGTCTATTTCAGACACTGAATACTTGCAGAGATCCAGTTTTTTTTAAAAAAGATGCTCCTTCATTGTTGAAAGTAAATGTATGCTTAGGATGTGAATATTAGTGTCCCAATAAGCACGTGATGATATTAAGGTGGGGGTAGCAGGAAGTCAATCTTGATTCCTTTGGAAATTTTATGTTTTTGTAAATTTATTGGAATAATATTTTTTCCTGTACTGTTAAAGTTTTTTCTTGGTAAACAGATCTTTTGAAAAGAAAAAGCATGAAGGAGAAATTGAGGTGTGACTACATTTCCTCAAATATCCAGCATTGTATTTGTGAATACTGTGTACTTTGCAGTGAACAATGTGGAAGCTGTTCATTTTTCATTCCGAAGTAAAATACTATCCAAAAAAATCTACGTGTATTTAAAAAGAAGGCATAATCCCTGTATGGTGTATAATTTATTTCAATAATACCTACTCTATTAATTTTTTAATATTTTATATTTTCGCTTTTCTTTTTTAAAATATATTTTTATTCTTATAGATATAGGGGGTACCAGTGCAGATTTCATACATGTATGTATTATCTAATAGTGAAGTCTGTGCTTTTAGTGTATCCGTCACCTGAATAGTGAACATTATGCCCAAAAGAAAATTTTTCAACCTTCACCTTATCCTTTGTTTAACTCTCACTTATATGTGAGAACCTGAAGTTTTTGACTTTGTTTCTGAGTTACTTTGCTTGAAAAAATGGCCTCCAGTTCCATTCATGTTGCTGCAAGAGACATGATTCTTTTGTATGGCTAAGTAGTGTTCCATGGTATAAATATGCCACATTTCCTTTATCCCAATCATCTGTTGATAGAAACTTAGGTTGATTCCTTGCTATTGTGAACACTGCTGTGCTAGAAATATGAGTGGAGGTACCTTTTTGAAATAATGATTTACTTCCTTTTGGGTAGTGGGATACCTGGATTGAATGGTAATTCTCTTTTTAGTTCTTTGAGAAATCTTCATACTATTTTCCATAAAGACTGTACTAATCTGTATTCCCACCAAGAGAATATAAGTGTTTCCTTTTCTCTGCATACTTGTCAGCATCTGCAGAGTTTTGACTTTTTTAAACTTATTATACTTTAAGTTCTAGGATACATGTGCTGAAGATGCAGGTTTGTTACAAAGGTATACACATGCCATGGTGGTTTGCTGCACCCATCAATCTGTCATCTACATTAGGTGTTTCTTCTAATGCTATTCTTCCCGTTGCCCCTCACACCCTGACAGGACCTGGTGTGTGATGTTCCCTTCTTGTGTCCATATGTTCTCATTGTTCAACTCCTATTTATGAGTGAGAACATGGTGTTTGACACAAGAACATTTTCTGTTCTCGTGTTAGTTTTCTGAGAATGATAGTTTCCAGCTTCATCCATATCCCTGCAAAAGACATGGACTCATCGTTTTGTATGGCTGTATAGTATTCCATGGTATATATATATCACATTTTCTTTATGTAGTCTACAATTGATAGGCATTTTGGGTTGGTTCCAAGTCTTTGCTATTGTGAATAGTGCTGCAATAAACATACATGTGCTTGTGTCTTTATTGTAGAATGATTTATAATCCTTTGGGTATATACCCAGTAATGAGATTGCTGGGTCAAATGGTATTCCTGGTCCTAGATCCTTGAGGAATCACCACACTGTATTCCACAATGGTTGAAGTAATTTACACTCCCACCAACAGTGTAAAAACGTTCCTATTTCTCTACATCCTCTACAGCATCTGTTGTTTCCTGACTTTTTAATGATTGCCATTCTAACTGGTGTGAGATGATATCTCATTGTGGTTTTGATTCGCATTTCTCTAGTGACCAGTGATAATGTGCTTTTTTTCATGTTTGTTGGCTGAATAAATGTCTTTTCTTGAGAAGTGTCTGTTTGTATCCTTTGTCCATTTTTTGATAGGGTTTTTTTTTTTTTTTTCCTGTAAATTCATTTAAGTTCCTTGAAGATTCTAGATATTAGCCCTTTGTCAGATAGATAGATTTAAAAAAATTTCTCCCATTCTGTAGGTTGCCTGTTCACTCTGATGGTAGTTTCTTTTGCTGTGCAGAAGCTCTCTAGTTTAATTAGATACCATTTGTCAATTTTGGCTTTTGCTGCAATTGCTTTTAGTATTTTAGTTTTAGTCATAAATCCTTTGCCCATGCCTATGTCCTGAATGGTATTGCCTACGTTTTCTCTTGGGGTTTTTTACAGTTTTAGGTCTTACATTTAAGTCTTTAATCTATGTTGAGTAAATTTTTGTATAAACTATAAGGAAGGGGTCCAGTTTCAGTTTTCTGCATACGGCTAACAAGTTTTCCCAACACCATTTATTAAGTAGAAAATCCTTTCCCCATTGCTTGGCTTGTTTTGTCAGGTTTGTCAAAGATCAGATGGTTGTGGAAATGTGGCATTATTTCTGAGGCCTCTGTTCTGTTCTATTGGTCTATATATCTGTTTTGGTATGAGTACCATGCTGTTTTTATTACTGTAGCCTTGTAGTATATTTTGAAGTCAGGTAGCATGATGCCTCCAGCTTTGTTCTTTTTGCTTAGGAGTGTCTTGGCTATGTGGGCTGTTTTTCATTTCCATATGAAATTTAAAGTAATCTTTTTCCAATTCTGTGAAGAAAGTCAGTGGTAGCTTGATGGGGATAGCGGTGAATCTATAAATTACTTTGGGCAGTATGCCATTTTCACAATATTAATTCTTCCTATCCATGAACATGAAATGTTTTTCCATTTGTTAGTGTCCTCTCTTATTTGCTTATAAAGTGGTTTGTAGTTCTCCTTGAAGAGTTCCTTCACATCCCTTATAACTTGTATTCCTAGGTATTTTATTTTCTTTGTAGCAACTGTGAATAGGAGTTCACTCATGATTTGGCTCTCTATTTGTCTATTATTGGTGTATAGGAATGCTTGTGATACTTGCACATTTGTTTTGTACCTTGAGACTTTGCTGAAATTGTTTATCAGCTTAAGGAGATTTTGGGCTGAGACGATGGGGTTTTCTAAATAGACAATCATTTGCAAACAGAGACAATTTGACTTCCTCTCTTCCTATTTGAATGCTCTTTCTTTCTTTCTCTTGCCCGATTGCCCTGGCCAGAATTTCCAATACTATGTTGAATAGGAGTGGTGAGAGAGGGCATCCTTGTCTTGTGAAGGTTTTCAAAGGGAATGCTTCCAGTTTTTACCCATTCGGTATGATATTAGCTGTGGGTTTGTCATAAATAGCTCTTATTATTTTGAGATACATTCCATCAATATCTAGTTTATTGAGAGTTTTTAGCAGGAAGGGGTGTTGAATTTTATTGAAGGCCTTTTCTGCATCTATTGAGATCATCATGTGGCTTTGTCATTGGTTCTGTTTATGTGATGGATTATATTTATTGATTTGCATATGTTGAACCAGCCTTGCATCTCAGGGATGAAACTGACTTGATTGTGGTTGATAAGATTTTCAATGTGCTGCTGGATTCAGTTTGCCAGTATTCTATTAAGGATTTTCATATCAATGTTCATTAAGTATTTTGGCCTGAAATTTTTTGTCGTTGTGGTGTCTCAGGATGATGCTGGCCTCATAAAATGAGTTAGGGAGGAATCCCTCTTTTTCTATTGTTTGGAACAGTTTCAGAAGGAGTGGTACCAGCTCCTCTTTGTATCTCTGGTAGAATCCTGCTGTGAATCCATCTGGTCCTGGGATTTTTTTTTTGGTTGGAAGGCTATTCACTATAGCCTCAATTTCAGACTTGTTATTGGTCTATTCAGGGATTCAGCTTCTTCCTGGTTCAGTATTGGGAGGGTGTATGTTTCCAGGAATTTATCCATTTTGTCTAGATATTCTAGTTTATTTGCATAGACTTGTTTGTAGTATTCTCTGGTGGTAGTTTGTATTTCTGTGGGATCGGTGCTGATATCTCCTTTATCATTTTTTATTGTGTCTATTTTATTCTTCTCTCTTTTCTTCTCTATTAATCTGGCTCATGATCTGACTATTTTGTTAATCTTTTCAAAAAACCACCTCCTGGATTCATTGATTATTTTGAAGGGTTTTTCATGTCTCTATCTCCTTCAGTTCTGCTCTAATCTAAGTTATTTCTTGTATTCTGCTAGCTTTTGAATTTGTTTGCTCTTGCTTCTCTAGTTTTTTTAATTGTGATGTTAGGGTATCGATTTTAGATCTTTCCTACTTTCTTCTGTGGGCATTTAGTGCTATAAATTTCCCTCTTAACACTGCTTTAACTATGTCCCAGAGATTCTGGTACGTTGTGTCTTTGTTTTCACTGGTTTCAAAGAACTTATTTATTTCTGCCTGGGTAAATAAATTTTGTTATTTACCCAGTAGTCATTCAGGAGCAGGTTGTTCAGTTTCCATATAGTTGTGTGGTTTTGAGTGAGTTTCTCCATCCAGAGTTCTAATTTGATTGCACTGTGGTCGGAGAGACTGTTTTTTATGATTTCCATTCTTTTGCATTTGCTGAGAGTGTTTTACTTCTAATTATGTGGTCAGTTTTAGAATGAGTGTGATGTGGTGCTGAGGAGAATGTATATTCTGCTGATTTGAGGTGCAGAGTTCTGTAGATGTCTATTAGGTCTACTTGGTTCCCAGCTGAGTTCAAGTCTTTAATATCCTTGTTAATTTTCTGTCTCATTGATCTGTATAATATTGACAGTGGGGCGTTAAAGTCTCCCAGTATTATTGTGTGGAAGTCTAAGTCTCTTTGTAGGTCTAAGAACTTAATTTATGAATCTGGATGCTCCTGTATTGGGTGTGTATACATTATGATAGTTAGCTCTTCTTGTTGCATTGATCCCTTTACCATTTTGTAATGTCTTTCTTTGTCTTTTTTTGATCTTTGTTGGTTAAAGTCTGTTTTATGAGAGACTAGGATTGCAAACCCTGCTTTTTCACTTTCCACTTGCTTGGTAAATATTCCCACATAACTTTATTTTGAGCCTATGTGTGCCTTTGCACTTAAGATGGGTTTCCTGAATATAGCACGCCAATGGGTCTTGACTCCTCATCCAATCTGGCAGTCTGTGTCTTTTAATTGGGGCATTTAGCCCATTTACATTTAAGATTAATATTGTTATGCATGAATCTGATCCTGTCATTATGATGCTAGCTGGTTATTTTGCCTGTTAGTTGATGCAGTATCTTCATAGTGTTGATGGTCTTTACAATATGGTGTGTTTTTACAGTGGCTAGTACTGGTTTTCCCTTTCTATATTTAGTGGTTCCTTCAGGAACTCTTTCTTGTAAGGCAGGCCTGGTGGTGACAAAATCTCTCAGCATTTTCTTGTCTGTAAAGAATTTTATTTCTCCTTCACTTACAAAGCTTAGTTTGGCTGGATATGAAATCTGGGTTGAAAATTATTTTCTTTAAGAATGTTGAATATTGGCCTCCACTTTCTCCTGGCTTGAAGGGTTTCTACAGAGAGATCCACTCTTAGTCTGATGGGCTTCTCTTTGTGGGTAACCTGACCTTTTTCTCTGGCTGCCCTTAACATTTTTTCTTTCATTTCACCCTTGGTAAATCTGACAATTATGTGTCCTGGGGTTGCTCTCCTTAAGGCATATCTTTGTGGTGTTCTCTGTATTTCTTGAATTTGAATGTTGGCCTGTCCTGCTAGGCTGGGGAAGTTCTCCCAGATAATATTCTGAAGAGTGTTTTCCAACTTGGTTTCATTCTCCCCATCACTTTCAAGTACACCAATCAAACATAGGTTTGGTCTTTTCACATAGTCCCATATTTCTTGGAGGCTTCGTTCATTCCTTTTCATTATTTTTCCTCTAAACTTGTTTTCTCACTTTATTTCCTTAAGTTGATCTTCAATCTCTGATATCCTTTCTTCCTCTTGATCAATTCAGCTATTGATACTTGTGTATGCTTCAATAAGTTCTCAGGCTGTTTTTCAGCTCCATCAGGTAATTTATGTTTTTCTCTAAACTGGTTATTCTAACCAGTTTAGTCTGTCTAATCTGTTTTCAAGGTTCTTAGCCTCTTTGCCTTGGGTTAGAACATGCTCCTTTAGTTTGGAGGAGTTTGTTATTACCCACCTTCTGAAGCCTACCTCTGTCAACTTGTCAAACTCATTCTCGGTCCAGTTTTCTTCCGTTGCTGGCGAGGAATTGTAATACTTTGGAGTAGAAGAGGCATTCTGGTTTTTTGAATTTTCAGGCTTTTTGTGCTGGTTTTTCCTCATCTTTGTAGATTTATCTTCTTTGAGTCTTTGATGTTGCTGACCTTTGAATGGGGTTTCTGTGTGGAGGTCCTTTTTGTTTATGTTTATGCCATTTCTTTCTGTTTGTTAGTTTTCCTTCTAACAGTTCAGGCCTCTCTGCCGCAGGTCAGCTGGAGTTTGCTGGAGGTCCATTCCAGACCCCGTTTGCTTGGGTATCACTGGCGGAGGCTGTAGAACAGCAAAGATTGCTGCCTGTTTCTTCCTCTGGAAGCTGTGTCCCAGAGGGGCACCCACCAGATGCCAGCTGGGCTCTCCTGTATCAGGTATCTGTTGACTCCTGCTGGGAGATGTCTCCCAGTCAGTAGGCACAGGGGTCAGGGACCCAACCTGAGGAGGCAGCCTGTTCCTTAGTGGAGCTCAAATGCTGTTCTGTGAGATTCACTGCTCTCTTCAGAGCTGGCAGGCAGGAACATTTAAGTCTGCTGAAGCTGTGCCCAGAGCCACCCCTTCCCCTGGGTGCTCTGTCCCAGGGAGATGGGAGCTTTGTCTATAAGCACCTGACTGGGGCTGCTACCTTTCTTTCGGAGATGCTCTGCCCAGAGAGGAGGAATCTAGAGAGGCGGTCTGGATACAGTGGCTGTGAGGTGCCACAGAGGGATCCACCCACTTTGAATTTTTAATCATAGCCATTCTATAACAGTCAACAGAGTAAACAGACAACCTATAGAATGAGAAAAAAAGATTGGCAAACTATGCTTCTGACAAAGGGTTAATATCCAGAATCAACAAGGAACTCAACTCACCAAAAAAGGAAAAGCCCTATTTTTACTTATTTTGATCCACTTCAAAAAGATGACAAATATACATCTATTATTATTATATTCTGTGTATCCATTTATCTTTGTATATGTTAAAGTTTTACCTTAGGAATCTTTATGGTATGCTATTTAGTAGATAAGTGTTTATGATTATTGCACCTTCCTGTGAATTATAGCATTTGTCATTATACAATGCCTTCTTAGTTTTATGTAATGTTTCTTTGCTGTGAATTCAATCTTGTCTGATATTACAGCCCCTACATAATTTTGTGTTTCCATAGGTAGGCTACAGTGTATTTATCTTTTTCCTTTCAACCATCTGAGACACTTTGTTTCAGAAGCATTTGTTCAGTTTACAGAAAGTTGAATTTTTATTTGTGACTTAGTCTGAAAGTGTATTCATAAGTGAGTCTGTAAGATTTATCTTTATTGTGTATTTTAGTTCTGCCATCATATCTTAATTCTAACATTTAGTTCCCCTTGACTTTTATGTTTTATTACATTGTCTGGTCTACTGTGCTTTGTTTATTTGCAAGTATTTTCTTAAACTCATGTGTTCTTTTGTCATTTACACTCTGTCTGTGTTCACTTTACTTTGCTTTTGTGCATGCTTTTTCCTCCAATTTGAAAGTTTTTATCATCTTTTTTATGGTTTACAGTGCTTATCTTTATAATTTCATATATATTTAATTCCATTTTAAATACATATCATCTTGCCTTCTGCTATGAAAAATAAATACATACACTTCCTTCTACCTCTGTTTCCTCAAGTCCACCATTCAATTTACTTGACTATTTTACTGTCCTTAGTTCTTGAGGTATTTTCTTTCCATGTTTAAATGCAATTCTGAATTCTGTTCTAGGTAATATGGCTAAGAAGCCATCATAAAAACCTTCTTAACATAGAACAATTAGAAATGATGGATATGCCTGGCGTGGTGGTTGATGCCTGTAATCCCAGTACTTTGTGAGGCTGAGGTGGGCAGATCACCAGAGGTCAGGAGTTCGAGACTAGCCTGACCAACACGGTGAAACCCCATCTCTACTAAAAGTACAAAATTAGCCAGGTGTGGTGGCATGCACCTGTAATCCCAGCTACTCAGAGGCTGAGGCAGGAGAGCTGCTTTAACTCTGGAGTCAGAGGTTGTAGTGAGCTGAGATTGCATCACTGCACTCTAGCCTGGGCAATAAGAGTGAAACTCCACCTCAAAAACAGAAAGAAAGGAAGAAAGAAAGGAATGGAGGGAGAGAAGGAGGGGGGAAGTAGAGAAAGAAAGAAAGAGAGAGGAAAGAAAGAAAGAAGAAAGAAAGAAAGAAAGAAAGAAAGAAAGAAAGAAAGAAAGAAAGAGAAAGAAAGAAAGAGAAAGAAGAAAAGAAAAGATACGTACAATATTTGATCTTTAAATAAATAACTGAGCTGGCAAGAAACTGAGCCCTAACCATGAGAAGGTATGGCTGCTTAGAGTAAACAAAGTACTGTCACTGGCAGCTGCTCTGAGAGCATTCAACATCTGCTGGTGGCCTAGGGCTTGGGCCTTAATGGACCATATCTGTTTAGAGGACCAAAGAAGGCTAAGCCTGCTCAACGTAGGTTTGGCTCAGAGATTCCTGTATGAAACCAAAACCTTCCAAAGTGACCTTTGGGTAAAAAGGTAAGAATGTTACAATTAATTATAAAATTACTTATTATAAAATTATTTATAATTAATAATGTATTGATTAATTAACAAAATACCCAGCAGAGAGAAATATAAAACAGATGTTTGCTGTCTTAAACTTGGTTCTTGGTGGATGGGTTTGGGAAAATGTTTCCCTGAGAATTCAAAACCACAAACAAGCCTTTACATGGGTTTGGGGATGGATTTCAAAGAATTCAATGCCCTTGAAAAATCCAGAGCTAAGGATTTAATTTGAACTAGTTCTGCTTATGTAGTGCCCCTAGGTGACTGATAGAAGCAAAAATAAATCATATCTAAGGAAAAATACTTTAAACTTGAGCTTCAAAAAATTTCCACAGCCCAAATTCCAAGGAATGTGAGATCAAAATTTAAACTATCATATTAAGTGAGGAAGTAAACCACCATGAGCAAGAGTAAATAGAATGGAAAAAATAAAAAACACCACCACTAATATGTTAGACCCACCAAGACTACGTGACTTGAAATTACTTTATGCAGGATATAAAATAGATGTGTTTAATATGCTTAAAGAAATGAGACTCTTTAAGTATTAAGAAATAAAAGACTATGAAAAATAACCAGGTGAAATAAAAAATGAACCAAAGAATTATTTTTAAATAATTAGAAACTCAATGGACTAAACAGTAGATTAGACTTTAACAGCTGATAGGACAGAATAAAATCAGTAAATATGGAGGGTAGAGTGGGGAGGTCTAACAAATTTCTAATCAAATTTCCTGAGGAGGATAATAGGATTGGGGGAAGGCGTGATTCAAAATAACATTGAGAATTTTGCAGAAAACATAAAAACACAAACCCTTAGATTCAATATCCCAATAAGAAACAAATAAGATAAAGGAAAAAAGAAAAAAACATTTAGATACACAATGAAACTGCAGATTGCTAAAGAAAAGAGAAGTTCTTGAAAGGGGATAGAGAGAAAAAAAAAAAAACACAAAAAACACCAGATAACATAAAACAAATGACAATTTGATTGAGACCATCAGAAGATGGGATAATATCTTCAAAATGCTAAGAGAAAATAACTGTCAACCTAGAGTTGTATAGCCAGTGAAATATCTTCCAATGTGAAATAAGCACATTTCTAACAAACTAAAAGATCTATTTTCTTAAAAAATTTCTAAGAGAAGAATGTCAAAGCAAAGAAAAAATGATCCCTAAAATAACTGAGATGTAAGAGAGAATGCTAACACAATACATTGGTAAAGATATGGGAAAATCTGTATTTAACAGCAATAATATTGTAAGTTGTAGCTTAAAAAACAGAATTTTTTCATAGAAATCATCTTAGAGGACAATCCTATTTTATGAAACACACTCAGCAAAATGCTGCTAATTAATGCTAGGCTGGGTGCCAGAGCCAGACCTTTTGCCAGTATAGTTAGTGAGTATATACAGATGCCCACCCAGCCTCTCAATTTCAACAAAGCTTTGTTCACTATTTATTGTGAATAATTAATTTTATGGATACAATTCTTGGTTATAATAGCAGTCACCGGCATGCAGATCTAATGAGTTCAACATTTTGTTGAACTCTGAATATCACAATTATGCCTTATAAGAAAGTAGGAACCGTAACCACACTAAAACTGAGAATTGGTCTCTTAAATCTTGACATATTTGTATTAAAGACCAGAGGAAAACCTGGCAAAGAATATAGTGCAGTCATATTATCATTGAATTTTTATTTTTCTAACTACCATGATGAGATTCCAAGTTTCTCTTTAAAAAAAAATCATTATGATGCCATCGTGAAATCATTTCTAATCCAATGGTGCCAGTCATTACTACCATTTGAAATATAGTTATGCCTTTCAGCTGTGGCTTAGTAATGATATTAAGTCTAAATTTTCCTGCAAAAGCAATTTATTCATGTCACCACTTACTGCCGTAAGCTTGTTTATGGCTTTTTAAATGGGATCTGTTTCATCATTTGGTTCTTTCTTCAGCACATTTTGCCTTTTGTAAAACACATACATTTCCTCCAATGCAATCATAAATGATGACAGAGGAGAAGAACTGAATTAGAATGTAAAGCTACTTCCTAAAGTGTTTACATATGATGACCAGATTTACAGAGAGAAAAGGAGAAGCATATTGCAGCCATAGAGGAGATGTTCAAAATCCTGTAAAAATCCTGAATTACAATGTCAAAACCTTGCCTCCAGTTGTGAAAATTAAAGTAAATTAATAAAACTAATATTCATAATAAGGTGAACTTTTTTCATAAGACTACCTCATGAAAAGAGTAAAACAGGTAAAATAAAGTGTTTTGCTTTATATCTTAATTCTGGTGGTGAAACTAAATGTGTAATAAAATAACCTAGAACTATATACACCCTTTATACCAATCTGATTTTGATATTCAGCAATGGCCACCTAAGATGTAAGCAATAGAAGAAATTGGTGAAGGGTGCATAGGACCTCTCTATTATCTCTGTAACTTCTTGTGGATCTATAATTATTTCTAAATTTAAAAATATTTAAAACCTATTTTCTCAGCTTTCAATTTTTAAAATGATTTTGGCTTTAAAAAATTATTTGTAGAGACGAGGTCTCACTATGTTGCCCAGGCTAGTCTCGAACTCCTGGGCTCAAGTGATCCTCCTGCCTCAGCCTCCCAAAGTGCTGGGATTACAGGAATGAGCCACCATGCCTGGCCACCTCTCAATTTTAAAAAGGATGAAGATAGGAATTTTTCAGTGATTCAAGGAAAAATACAGTGTACGCTTGGCTTTATGGTCTCCATTATAAGAGCTTACCACCTCTCCAAGAGTTTCCTTCTTTCCTGCACAATTCCAGCTGCAGTGGTAAGAAAGATTCTTCCTGCCTGAGCTCACAGACACAAATCCCAGAGCCTGTTTATGTCCCAGCAAAGAAGATATTGAAAATGTGTGATAGTGAATATGAGACCCAACTCACCCTATTTATATTGCCTGTCAGTTCATTCCCTGCTACAATGAAATAGCTATACCTGCTACTTGCCATTAGACTACAAAGTCCTTTACACATGTAATCTCACAGAATCCTCTCAACCCACCATGAGTCTGGTAAGATAATACTTACATTTAACCATAGCCCCAGACACAATGTTGCCTTGGTCAGAAATGCAGTATTCATTTAATCTCTATTCTCCAGAAACCACTCGAGTAGCCAGATAAAAACTCTCCTTAGAGAATTCACAGAAGAGGAGATTGGAGTGCTGGATTCTTTAGGTTTTTGTTTCCCATGTGCTGAGCACAATGGTACCTGTTTTACAGGAAATACCTCATCTGATGCCCCCCAACAATTAATGAAATAGGTCCTGTTATTTTTATTTTCCCCTCCTTTTTGACAGATGAGGAAATAGAGACACAAAGAAGTCCGGGACTTTGGTAAGGCAGGTAGAAGACCTGAGATTTGAGCCAGGGATTACTCAATTCAAAGCTCCTGTTTTTAACCACTTTGCTCTTCTGCCCATTACCAAGTGCAGGTACCATTGAGGTGCTGATATTATCCATATCCAGGTTTCCAGAAAACCAGTAACCACAAAACACAAGAGTTCACAGCTTCATCCACTCATACAATTGGGAATGTTACCAGGTGGTCTAAAAAAAAACAATTCCATAGTCAAATAAGTGTGAGAACACCAATATTAAACATAGATATTTATTAAGAAGATTAAAGAGATTTTTTAAAATATAGGACCTCTCAGAAAATGTAGCGTTTAGATACATATTGTAAATCTCCAAGATGAGAGTATTTGTATTTCTCAAGTATATTTGACCACAGAATTTTCTTTTTCCCCATGATACCTTTCATATTTTAGACACTAATTTCCATAGATCTCAGTTGGAAAAATAACATTCTCTATTCTGAATGAAGCTCCTGCTCTCTTCCTTGGAGCAGTCTCGATTTTGCGCTATCAGTGCTTCTGGCCCATTACTGTCCCTACATTCCACTATCTGCCTGGAGCTGTTCTTTCTTTTTATTTCTTGCTCTCTCTTTCCCCCGTGTTGGGAATATTTCTCCAGTCCTCCACTTTGGACAATCTCAGCAAGCAGTAAGTGTGTGCCTTGCTTCTGGTTGGTACACAGCCAGGTGACAGATCTGTTCTCACAGGGCACCTTGAACTTTTTGGGCTACTTTTTTCTATTGCTTTATGATTAAGGTTTTCTTTTTTTGTTTTTTTTCTCCAGGAAGATGGACATTCTGAACTCTTCTAAAGCAACTGATAGGTGATTTTACTGATGTTGATAACATTAGGGAGTAAGATAGTTTATGGTAAAATAATAGATTTTAAAATATTAGAATACATATATACACATACATACACACTTATTTATATTATAACCTTGTTCAATAAATTTGGCATCTTTCCACAGACACTGAAGAGATATTTAACATATACTGTTGAACACTGTAGAAAGCTAGGTAAAATGACAGTTGAGAAAAACTTTGTACCAATAGACCCAGTACCTAAATTTGGCATCTTCCCACAGACACTGAAGAGATATTTAACACATACTATTGAACACCGTAGAAAGCTAGGTAAAATGACAGTTGAGGAAAACTTTATACCAATAGACCCAGTACCTACTTTGTCATGTTAACTACAAAGTATTACATGTTATATGGCCATTGTTCAACCCTTAGAGCACTTAAAAGGGTTACTTATCATTGCCTTACACCTCATCAAGCCAACTAAGAAGAAAGCTGGCAGGATCAGATGGCTTAGGCCTGTAATCCCAGAACTTTTGGAGGCCAGGGTGGGAGGATCACCTTGAGCCCAGGACTTTGAGACCAGCCTGGGCAACATAGTGAGACCTCCTCTCTATAAAAAATTTAAAAATTAGCCAGGTGTAGTGGCACATATCTGTAGTTCCAGATACTTGGGAGGCTGAAGTAGCTGAGCCCAAAAAGTTGAGGCTGCAGTGAGCTGTGATCACACCACTGCACTGCAACCCGTGCAACAGAACAAGATTGTGTCTAAAACCTAAAACACATAAACACACACACACCACAGAGAGAGAGAGAGAGAGAGAGAGAGAGAGAGAGAGAGAGAGAGAGAAGAAAGGTATTTCATCGTGGGAACTTCAAAATTATAGTGCCAACATTAGGTCTGACAATGATAGGTATATTATTTCATAATAAAAGCTCATTTCATCATAACAATAGAAGGACCAGTACTCTCTTTCCATTTTGAACTCTATGTATTTAAAGAATAAGGAAGAAAAAAGACAGTGAGAATTATTGAATTATTATGAGACTGATGTTAAATATAAAGAAAATATAGGCCAGATGTAGTAGCTCAGGAGGCTGTAGCAGGAGGATTGCTTGAGCCCAGGAGGTAGAGACTGCAGTGAGCCACAATCACACCACTGCACTACAGCTTGGGTGACAGAGCAAGACCCTGTCTCAAAAAATAATATGAAGAAAAGTAAATAAGAAACATTCCAATTCACACACAGAATAAATATTAGCACACAGATGATAAAACTGGAAATGTGCAAAATTCTAATACAGTAATCAAAATAATTTGTAGCACATAACTATATGAAAACTATTTTTTAAATTGGTTCATAGTATAAAATTTGTGAGGAAAGAAACCATAAGGAGAAAATGCATTCAACTGATCTTGTAACTGCAGTATTTTACTAATGATAACGAACCATAAAAGTAAAAGTTTTCTGATGATGGCTGTTGCCTGCCTGATGGCTGCACCCTGGCGTGGGAACTTGTGGCTGGAAGGCCCGTTGACTTGGTCTCTCAGCTCCTTCCACCTGCTCTCTGCTGCCTTCCCATTGTGCTCCCCTGTGCTTGGAGTGGGGTGACTCATTCTGCTTGGCTGCCTCCATGCCTGGACAGAGTAGCACCTGCTACCAGGCCCTCCAGGTGGTTCTGGTACTCAACCCATTGGGAGTAGAAACCGCCCAGCCCCAGATTAGAGCACACATTGAGGCTTGGGTATGAGTCCAGGCTGTGCTGTTTGGTCACTGTGTGTGCTTCTTGCTGAGCTGATCTCAAGTGTAAGGCCACATAAGTAACTACGTTTTAGGGATACCTCTGAGGCTGAAGTGAGACCACAGAATGAACCACTTTCAAAGCACCTGGCACTCCCCATGTGCAACTCCAGTGTGCGTCCCCCACCTGCTGCCACTGCTGAGACATCCAACCCTGGTTCCTTCTTCTATCTCCAGTGACATGACGTCATTTACAGCCTACATTTACAATTTATAATGTTTACAGGTATTAAATTCCCATCTACTAAAAAAGGTAAAAATTAGAACATTCTGTACTGAAATTATGATTTTGAAAAGAAATTATTTTGGACTCTGAAAATTACCTTAAGTATTTGTTTCCTAACATTTTTCCTATGACAATCCCAATTTAAAGCAGAATCCCTTCTTCCTCAAACTGAGCTAATTCTAATCAGACTACTATTTCTCCATTTGCTATTCTCATAAGGCTTCACCAGTTTTGAGTGACTGCAGATGACTTGAGTAATGGAAAGTGTTTTAGAGGGTCATGCACAAAAATAATAAATGCTAATTCAGGCAGAAAACAATGGAGTTTTCACATTTATACAAACAGAGAAAATTTATATTTTACTAGAATGTGAAAAAAGGCATGAAGCCCCCATTCAGGCTAATATTTATTGCCAATTATATCTTACTTTTTACTTATCATTTAAACTAATCCTCTCATATTCCCCCGATATCAAAATTGGAATATAATTCATTCATTTCCCAGTAAAGTATTACCCACAGAAACACATGAATATAAATCAGTTTGGCTTTACTCAACTTTAGGGTTCCCAGATAAAATACAGAGTGCCCAGTTAATTTTGAGTTTCAGATAAACAAGAAATTTTCGTTAGTATAAATATGTCCTAAATATTGCAGGGGACAAACCTATACTAACAAATAATTCATTTTTATTAGGTTCAGCTAGGCAGTTTGTATTTTTATTTGATAAATCTGGCAGCTTACTTAACTCCTTTGTCGTTTTTATTTCTACAAGTCACAGAAAACTCCACGGACAGGCATTCTTTTTGTCATATTAAAATGCAGATAGAGAAAAACCAGTTATATATGCAGACTATGTTTAAGGAAACATAATGATTATATACACTTGGGTTCGAAATGGCGGGATTCTTTTTATACTTGGGTCATGAAAGATAGAATTCTTGAAAACAAAGACATTGCTGCAAACAATAGGATGTAGTAATTGATAAAAGTTTAGCACCTTCATTCTAATTTAAATTAGAGTGCCTGAGAAAACTAGCACATAATTTGGCAAGATCTAAGGCAATTACTTAAAAAGAGGAGCAGGTGTAATTGAGCATGCAGCTTTGTCATCTTGTCATTCCAAGAGCCGGTAGATTCACCATTGAGAAAGTGTGGCTATGTCAAAAGCACTTGTTGAAACCGTATTTTATGTGTGTGTTCTGTGGAGGAAGAAGATTGTCAGAGGGAAGGTCGGGGTTACAAACATAGGAATGTAGTTCCCCAGGTGAATGCATATGAGAAAGGACCCCAGCCAGAGATGAAAAGTAACACTTTTCTTGGTGAAACTATCCCAATTAAATGAATATCGGGACTAAGAGTTAAGAGTTAAAAGGCAGAAGAAACATTACTTGTTTAGAGAAATGATCAAGATTTTTAAAAATAGACGTAATATACTTGGCAATTTAATTGTAACTGCTTGTCAGGAGATCCTGTTTAGTCTACAATTTCTCCCTTTTGTTTTTCATGACTTTTAATCGTAATTTTCTCTAACTACACAAGATTCACAAAATTAAGCTATTTGGTAGGACTGCAGTATTTATTTTGCTTAATTTCATTTTTTTATCTTTTTTTTTTTTTAAACAGAGCAGCAAATCTCTTCAGCACCACCTGAAAAGATTTACCTACAGTTCACAATAAAAGACTTTGGGTTAACTTCTGAGGTTTTAAAACAATGAACTGTCAACCACCAGAATAGCGAACTCTGAACCTCAAGCAAACTGAAGAGAAAGTTAGCACATCTGCCTCCGTCTAACAGAATTAAAAACACTTTCTTTGAATTAATATATTCATTATATATTTCAAAGGAGAGTCAAATGACAGGTTCTACAAAGGTTGCCTTAAGTGGAGTACTTTAAAAAGTTACTTAGTGAGAATATAGCTAGCTCTACTTATGCACTCCATATAAAACTAATGATTTCGTTGGATAGCTTCTACCCAGAAATTCTGACATCAGTGTCAGTTTGGGTCAACACTTTGCTTACCCCTGAATTACCTGAGTCCTTAATTTACAGTTCCTTACATGGGGTCTTTGTTGGTCCTGAACATAGAGGGCTATTCCTTTTTCCTTCAAATGTATTCTAATTCAAATCCCTTCTTCACTGAAATAGCATGAAACAAACCTCCAGGCAATGAAGATTTTTTTTTTCTTTTCAAGACAGCAGATATTTGCTAAATTTCAGAGAAGCACCTGTATTAATTGTATTTCCTGCTCATGTGTTGCTTTTGTTTACAATAAAAGAATTCATCTCAGGTGAGTTAACCTTTCTTTTTAGAGAGGGCACCTGCAGTTATCTTGGTGAGTATTGTAAATCAAAACATGTTGAGTCTTTAAAGAGGGAAATAAAGAGGTGCTGACAAGAGGGGATGCCAGTAGGATTAGGCTACTTTCTCACCACTTGTATTATCAGGACAGAGAACAACTGAGTCACATTAAATTACAGGGGGGAGAAAGATTCCCAGAAATTCCACAGATGGGAGGTTGACTGGAGTCTTAGGTAAGCCCAGGAAGAGGAGGGGTCTGTGAGGAGGTATGAAAAGACAACTCCCTCTTTAGCCTCGGGCTTCGATAATTGACCAAGATTTTTCAGCTTGTGATCTGATCCAGCCAAACCCTGTTAGAGGCACTTGCCCCCAACTGAGACCAAGACTGGAGTGAATAAGAATTAGGTGACTCACTGGTATGTACAATACATGCATTCACATCTATTAGGATAAATGACACATCACTCACTTTAAGCACAGGCAGCTGGAGATTGTCATATTCTGAAAATGACAACTGTTATTTATTTATTGAGAATATTTATACAGGTTCCTCCTGGGCACAGAGAATGCATTTTTCAGCAGCACTATGACACTGGCTGTCACGTGTCTCCCACGAAACACAGAAAACCATTAGCACAAGCAGAGACAAAGCACACATATTCCGGGCAGCAATCTGTTGGAGCAGATATTTAGAAGGTTGAAGGTGGTGGGTTATTAAGTATGGCCTAAGTCATTATCTTAACAGGGTTTCAAGCTCCTTTGAGGAGAAAAGGATTGTTTTTTCACACAGCATGATTTCGGTATGCCAGAGAACCAGTTTTGAGCCATTGATTAATTTGGTCAAAGGGTTCACATTACAACTCAGGGGGAGTGTTTGTCACCTGGTAAGAAGGGATGGAGAAAGTTTGGACCAAAAGCAATTCTTCTTGTCTCTTTTCCACATACCACTGTCCGTGGAGCTCTAAAGAAGGCTCTTCCCTGCTCTCTGCTGTAATTCTCCCCATATATGTGTGTGTGTATATATATATATATATACACACACACACACACACACACACACACACACACACACACACACTTTCTTAAAACATCATTTCTTCTAGTAGGGACCCCCATTCAAATTGTCAATTCCTGGGCCACATCACAGATTTACTGAATCTGAATATCTAACAGAGACCTTGGAATGTGCATTTTAAGAAGTTTCCTCAGTGCTGCTTCTGCATTTTCTTGCAACCATAGAGCAAGGTTATGTAAAAGAGCACATTTTGTGCTGGTTGATGTTGCATTCACAACAAATATTGCTTGTTGGCAACTCAAATCACTGCAGAATATCTACACATGGCCCACATTTCTTAGGGGGTACTATCTTTTCTTAACTATACATGTAAGTGTGAACAACTAAATATAACCTTTTCCAGAGAATACTTTACATATACATACCTTCTGGAAAAATTCAATTAAATGTAAAACATTTCTCTTACAGCCACCTGGAACTAATTTTTTGGTATATTGGCCTATTCCCCAATCAGATGAAATCTGCAGAACACAGTGTGCCATATGTGAGGTTGACCTCCCTCCTCTTGCTATAGTAAATGCTGGAGAGTAACTCTTCTTAGAAATAGATTAAGACCTCCTGAAAATGTGGTTTTAACATGAATATCAAACTGCATATATAAATTTAAATTTCAGATTATTTTATTGGCAAAGACTAAAGAAATCCAATACCAAAGTGATATTTTTCTCTTTTTGCATTAAAAATATTTTCTCATTATCAAAATAAAAGATGGTCAGGAAAAAACAAATGACTGATATGAATAAGCATTTTTTTTTAAAAAAGAAATATCATGGCCAGGTGCGGTGGCTCACAATCCTGTAATCCCAGCACTCTGGGAGGCCAAGACTGGTGGATCACGAGGTCAAGAGATCGAGACCATCCTGGCCAACACAGAGAAACCCCGTCTTTACTAAAAATACAAAAAAAATTAGCCGGGCATGGTGGTGGGCGCCTGTGGTCCCAGATACTCAGGAGGCTGAGGCGGAAGAATTGCTTGAACCCAGGAGGCGGAGGTTGCAGTGAGCCGAGATTGCGCCACTGCACTCCAGCCTGGTGACAGAGCGAGACTCCGTCTCAAAAAAAAAAGAGAGATTTCAAATTTTACCACTTTACCTAACCAGAGACAACTACTCCCAACACCTTCCTACATATAACATCTATACCTACTATGCAGATAAAGACTTGTTTAAAAAAAAAAAAAACAGCTGGAATTTTTACCCCTCATATTGCTTTGTATCCTTTTTGTTTCTTGAAAAATATATCATAAACATTTTCTAATCAATGGATATACTATTAGGGAACACTTTAAGAGGTTGCAGGCCGGGCACCATGGCTCATGCCTGCAGTCCCAGCACTTTGGGAGATCGAGGCAGGTAGATCACGAGGTCAGGAGTTCAAGACCAGCCTGGCCAACATGGTGAAACACCATCTCTACTAAAAATACAAAAATTAGCTGGGCATGGTGGCCGGCCTCTGTAATCCCAGCTAGTCAGGAGGCTGAGGTAGGAGAATCATTTGAACCTGGGAGGCGGAGGTTGCAGTGAGCTGAGATCATGCGATTGCACTGTGGATACATAATAAGGCATCTAACCAACCTTTTTAATATTTAGGTTATTTCTAATTTTGCTGTTATAATTAGTGAGATAATGCCAGCCCAAAAAAAAAAATGTGCTGAATATTCTGTCTCCTGTGAGAAGCAGATTTATGCAATTGCAACAACCAAATGCCTGCCATTAGAAGTAAACTGTAAATAAGCTTGTAGGTCCTGATGCCAGACTGAAAAGTGGTCAGTCCCCAAGAGCCATTTCTTCTCATTTCTCTGCCTCCTATCTCCCTGCCATCTCCTTGCCACTCTATTCCCTATCCCACATCCTCTGAGGATTCTGGGAAGATGAAAACCCCCCACCATTAAAAAAAAAATAGCTTAAAGTTCCTGTTTCCAAATTAAAATTGAATGACTATGTCTTTGGCAATAGACTGTATGGAGCAGGGCTGCATAGGTAAGTGAGTCCTGTTTATCAGGTCATTTCTTCAAGTCCCCAAAACAGATTTTTTTATAACTAATGAAGCTTAAGCTTCATGGTCTCTTACTTGCATAGGCACTTTCCGAATATTGTGTATGTGGTTTTTTTTTTAATTTGAAAAATTATTCTAACATTGAAAAACAAATTTGGTAAGATGTTTTGAAATGCTTTAATAAAACAAGTGAGAATTTCTTTTCAGTATTTTCCTGATTTGAATGTCTTTGAAGGGTACCACTTTTGTCATCTAGTAATATATTACAAAACTAAAAGAAAATTCAGAAAAAATAATGGAATATGAAACTAAAAACGAGTGATAAAATCAATAGAAATTACTGTGAAACATAGCAGCAACATAAACAAATGAATTTTCAGAATAAAACAAAAGCAGTAGTTTATTAAGAAAGATATATTTCACTGATGTCATCTATAGAAAGCTAGTTAATGGATATATTTCAATTCAAAGTGTACTTAAGGTTAGTTACTGCAAAATAAAACTTGAAATATCCTGAAATATTATAGCTCATGTATAAAAAATTTAATAAACATTTCCCCAAAGTTAACAGAATTCTAAAAAATTTTAGAATTCACATGAAGCTTCTATATCATGAAGCTGAAAGGAGCTTTTCTTAAACTAAGTAATACTTTTT
This sequence comes from Sapajus apella, assembly GCF_009761245.1. Classification (NCBI taxonomy): domain Eukaryota; kingdom Metazoa; phylum Chordata; class Mammalia; order Primates; family Cebidae; genus Sapajus; species Sapajus apella. The sequence goes on along the minus strand of NW_022437021.1, from coordinate 732,320 downwards.
TTCAATCAATACTGCTAAAGAAAGACTGAATTATCTTTCTTTTCTCTATGTAAAAATAGGCCAGGCACAGTGGCTCATGCCTGTAATTCTAGCACTTTGGGAGGCTGATGTGGAAGGATCACTTGAACACAGGCATTCAAGACCAGCAGGGGAAATATGGCAAAATCCCATCTCTATAAAAAGTTAAAAAACTATCTGGCATGGTGGTGTGCACCTGTAGTCTCAGCTAATTGGGAGGCTGAGGTGGGAGGATCACTTGAGCCCAGGAGGTTGAGGCTGTGGTGAGCCATGATTGTGCCACTGCACTCCAGCCTGGGTGACAGAGTGAGATCCTGTCTCACAGAAACACAAAACAAACAAACAAACAAAAAACATTGTCATATGAAAAGGCAATCAAAGAATCTTGCCCCCAAAGTAAGAACAACAGCACTATAGGAGAGTCAGGAAGTTAATTTCTAAAGGTCATGTTATTCTTTTTTGTTTTGTTTTTAGATATTTAGATTTTTTTTAGGGCCAGATGTTTGTAGATTTTCATCTTTTAAAAAATTGTTTCTTATTCCAAATATTCATTTCTGTGCCTAATTTTATAGTCATAAATGTTCTATTCTTTTTGTTAAAGAAGACTTTCCCCCCAACTTGTATGAGCTTCAGACTCATCATAACCTGAAGTCACTGCTGAGGTTGTCCAAACTCATAAAACTCAGTTGCATCCATGTTCATTTACAACAAAGAGGTGTGTAGCCCTGTTACACACCTCTTTGATCAAAGAATAGAGCAAGCTATGAAGCTTTTGCAGGCGTAGGGTGGAGGGGAGGGAGTTGGGAAGGATTCACGCAGAAACTGTTCATAGGATGCAGTGGACTTCAGAAACTCTTAGCCAACAGGTAAAGTAAGTTTCCTAAACAGTATGTTATGTCTCTAAGTGGTGCTTAAACATATCACAAAGGTAGCAGACGAAGGATCAGATTGTTAGGGAACAACTTGCTTGTAAAACCCAAGAGCAGTGGTTGATCTGATAACTGAAGGATTCTTAATAGCTCAACACAAATAAACCACTTGTAAATGCCCCTGGGCTGGCCTGCCTTACAACCCTTTTCACATGGCAGTAATATATGGCCAGTAATTACCATAATGAGCCACCAGAAGGCATCTATTTGTTAGCCCTGGAAGAGCTTGCATCTGGCTTTTAGGTGTGAAGCAAGGAGAGGCAAATGACAAGGAGCATTTGAATATACATTTCCTCCGGGCAGCTACTTATTTGAACAGCTGCTTATGAGCCACACAGCACCATTAAGTCAGTCCAATTCAGGAGGCCGTGTGCATCTTGATTCCTATTTTTTTTTCTTTGAAGTATAGGACCAGCCTATTTTCTCCCCGGGTAATAATTTCTCCAAATTAAAAGTGGTTACCCGACTTAAAACCTGTGACAAGTCTATTGTGTTGACCTCTACAGCTGGGAGAGGGTGGAGGTTGCCAGGGAAATGGGCTCTAGAAACGAAACATGGAATACACTCAGAAGTCACGTGCCAAATTGTTTGGTTTTAGATTAAGTTTCACAGGGAAAATGATCCAAAGCTTGCTTCTCTCTCTTTTTTGTCTTTGTCAAAACAAAGACTGTATAACAAAGGCAACATTTTTTAGCCATCTGCTGAAAATACAAAAATATTTTCATTGAAATAACAAATTGGTGGTTTGTTGTGTCAGCTTGTACATTTAATAATTCCAATGATAAGCATTCCCCAGATATCAGGCAAATTTGCCATCTGAAGAAAAGAAAGGAATCCAGGTACATAAGAAATGAGCTGCAAAATGACACTGAAGCTGGTATTGTAACAGGAGAATGGGGAGTGTTTTGAGGGGAAACTAATATAGAAATGGACAGGGGGTGAAAGGCTTTGAATCTTTGTAATGCTATGGCTAGCTAGGAATCAAACTGAAGTGTTTTCTCCTTTGCCGCTGAGCATACTGTCATAGTGAGGGCCGGATTATTCAACGCCTTAACATCTCTGCTTATAAAAAAGGTATCAGAAATGCCATGTAGTTCTTGAACTATCAGGAGTATATGTGAAATAATGCATCTAAAACACTCAGGAGCATAAAACAAAGGTCACTGGTATTTCTTACTGACCCAAAGTTTACCTTAGGTAAAGAGATTTATATGGAACTTGGAAGAGGCATATCAGAGGTTTGCCTTGACATTCGTGGATTACTAAGCATTCCAAATGCCTCTAGGAAGATTATCAGGTGGTTGTGTTTTCTGAAGTTCCCTGATCTCTTCTTTTACCTAGAGGTCAAACTGTAGGCATTTTGTAGCTTACCATTGAGATATTAGCAAGGCACAAGATGACAGGGTCTACAAATAACTTACAGGTCAATATTACAAATTCTCCCAGTAGATTCATCAGCTTGCAATTTTTTTTGGACTCCTGCACTTTATTTTTTGGTTTAGTAAAGAACTTTAAAATTATATATAAATTTCCCATATATATTTTACACACACACACACACACACATGCACACACAGTCAAATGGTTAAAGGATCTAAAACTGTATACAGTAAAATGTGTCCTTACCTTTGTACCCAATCCACCTAGTTATTTTCTGCCCATTCTTCATGTCCTAAATAACTATTGTTATTGGTTTCTTGTGTGTTTTTCTTATATTTCTTTTGTACATCCAAGTAAACAGATTCATACATATGGTTCTCACCTATTTTAATGCAAAAGTCAATATACTCTGCATACTGTTCTGCATCTTGTCACTAAACATATCTTGGACTTAAATTTATCTCAGTGCATGGTTTCCTCAGTCACTTTCATAGCTGCATTATTTCTTGTTGTTTGAATCAATTACAATTTATTTAACCCAAATTGCAACATTTTAAAGTCCTGGTTACTCTTAGAAACACCATACAAAATATGCTGAGGCAAACTACAAATACTTTCATTTGAATTAAACTTTAAATTTTTATCTACTTGCAGCTTGAATTTTAAAACTCCAAAAAAGTATAATGAACCAGTAGAATCAAGGATTATTAGAAAGAAAAACCTAATGTATGAGTGTGAGCTGGATAGAATGCATAGAATTAGAACATAGATGACGCACAAGCCAACTGAGAACTAAATATTGTATGTGGTGTTTGTCACGGCTACCTTATTTTTTAAAAATATTGTATAAACATTCAGACTTTGATCCCCCCCACCCCCCGCAAGTAGGGGAACAGCTGCTCTATATGGCTTTGTCTCTAAGACCACAGAACTAATGTTTCTTTAAGGTCTTCCAACCTCTCTGATCCTACTTTTACATTTAATTAAGGTAATCCTTCAATCTACATCCTCTTCCCCAATCTCTTTTCTTTCTAAGTTGTTATCCATGTTCCACCTGAAGCAGGAGATCATATTGCAGTTTTGGTCCTAAGCTCATTAAAGAAGAATGCATCTGGCATTTCTCTGGGAGGAAAATGGGCTTTCAAGTTCTAATTGGAAAGATCTGAAGAGTGTAGAACTACGATGTCTTTTTGACCACAGGCCCCAGACCACTGGGTTTGTATGTTCACTTTGTGGAAAATGTTGGATCTATGATCTTGACTGAAGTTGTTGTTAGCCTGTTAAATAAAATTATATTAAAAATATTTTTAAACTTCTATTCTGATACGAGCAAAATTGTATAAGTATGTGCAGTATCTCCATAATGTCACCTGTTGAGAAAATTGTGAGGTTTGTGGATAAAGTATTAGAAAAGTTCAGAGAGACAACCAAGAGGGAAGCTGTGCCAACAGAAAGGGAGAAAAACAGAAAATAAATGAGAAAACTATAGGGGCAGAGGAAGGGAGGAAGGAAGGAAGAAGTAAGAAATGAAAAAGGAAAGGAAGAGACTCTCTTAGAGCTGAGATTGCTGCTTGCCTTTCTCTTTGCTGCCTATCAAAACGAAAGATTTAGGGCTTTATCAGGTGTGGAGTGCGAAAGTGTAGCACTTGGTTTTGCCTGAAGGAAAAAGCTAATGAACAATTATTTTTTGCCTTCTCCTCTCTCTTTCTCCCTCTCTCTTTTACAAAAGTATTGGTGACTCAAATCCATTTCTTGTAGAAATTAAAGGGACACAGGACTAGCAAAAACCAAAAACCAAACCAAAACAACAAACAGAACCCAGAGTAATAATAGTTTCCTGCCAACATATTTACTTAAATGTCTTGGGTTATTCCAACACTCCTCTATGTGTGCATATGCCTATTAACTGCTTGCCTCATTCCCAAGGATAACTCACAAATATTTCCTAATGAGACTGATACCAGGTTGTATTACATCCCCACTTGCATCTACATACAACATGATAATGTCTTATCTTTACAAGTATTTTAAGTATTATCTTTCTGAAAATGTTTCCTTTCTCAAGCCCTCTTTTAAAAAATGACATGAATTTTGCTTATAAGACTTTAAAAGAGAACAAGAGGACTAGCAGATTCCCTTCCTGCCCTTCTGACCCACACCCATCCTGGGGTCAGCACCCTGGCCTGTCTTTATATAGTCACTAGAAAATAGGTGCCAGATTCTCTTCTCTTGGCTTAAACCCTAGCTCTGCATGTATTTATTTTCACCTGTTGAGAATGCAGTTCCCCTTAAGTATTGAGCCAAAGATACAGATCCATTCTGAAATAATCATAAAAGGATTTATTTCATTAAGAACGTGTTAGCCTATCTAAACATCTGCTACTCAAAAGTGATTACTTGGGAATTTCCAGGTCACACAGGAACACGTGAGTCTATTGCTACTGGATTAATTTAGACACAAACCAGCAACCAAACCTTTTGGGGTAGGATAAAGAGTGCTTTAAAAATTAGTCTGGAACTTTCAAAATGTGAATTTACATACTTTTAAATGCCATTTCTGATTTTGCTTTATTTTAATCAGTCTATATATTTGGTCTTTGTGCTGAAGTCTTAGGTAGCAAATATATAGAAGCCATGAAATTCTTTGAAAAGGTTAACTCCTATGTAGCAACAGCAACATTTTTAAGTGAGGAAGAGAAACACAGAATTTTAAAGAATGTTTTGGAGAGAAATGTTTGAAAATAGACTCCAGAATCTAGGAAATATTTATTATATGGGCAGTAGATTCAAAGAAAGCTATAATTTTGTGGAAAATGATTTTGCAGAAGGGAAGGAACCAAACTCTGTAGAATGATTTTAGCAAACATCTCATTTGATGGAAAGAAAAGAAATAATCATTAATTGAGCATCTATTATACGCCAACCTTTTGGCATTTATTATCCCATTTAATCCTATCTATGATGACTCCCGTCAAACAGAAAAGGAAATCTACAACTCAGCAAGTGTGAGTAAGGTGTCCATGATGACTGGCAGAGGCAGAATTTCAATGGGTCTGTTTGCTCTGGAATTCACCATGCCATGCCATCTCAGTTTTCAACACTGATTGTAAAACGTGATTTAAAGTAACAGTAATGACATCCTGACAGGTGAGTGCTCTGGCTACTGATGCTCAGTTCTAGCTTCAACAATGGAGGAGGTATCACAGTGGGCATATTGCATTCTTCCTGGATTTCTCTCTCAGCCCTTTCTCCAGGACAGAGTCTGCAATGTTGTTTTCTGGATGGAGCAAGTTTGGAGAGAATGGTGGAAGAAAGAGGTGGCAGAGAGGAAGCCAAGGATATGCCTAGACCCAACACTCCCCACACACTAATTTTGTGTTCTATTTCCTTTTGAAATCTGGAATAGAAGAAGAGATGCTTGTACAGATTAGATAGAGCAGGGATATTGGAAAAAGAAGGATAAAGGGGCTACTCTGCTTCTCATAAACAGAGATCACCAGTAGGTTGTCCATAGGCTTGGCCTGTGGGTTCTTTTGTTTGCCCCACACACTTTGTATTTGTTTGAATAATTCTCACGTTTTAAAATTCCAGTCGACAATTATCTATTGGGCATGTGCCAGGTTCTGTTTCAGGAACTTGGAATTCATTAAGGAACCAGACAAAGCTGCATTCATGGAACTTACATTCTAGCAGGAAGAGACAAACAAATAACAGACATACTAAATGATTAACAATAGTATCTGAGGAAGTGAGAACTAAGAAAAAAAGTCAATTGGGGTAATAGGTGTTTAGAAGGAGGATGGGGTGGGCTATGGGATGCCTTGTTAAGGAGGGAGAATTTGAACACTCTTGCAGGAGGTGAGGGAGTTAGCTGTGTAAACATGAGCAGTGAGGATGTTCCAGGCTGAGGGAATGACCAGTGCACAGTCTCTATAGTAGGAGTATGCGTGCTTGTTTGGGGAATAACAAGGAGACTGTGGGCCTGGAGTGATGTAAGCAGCTGAAAAGGTAGTAAAAAGTCAGGTGAGTTCATTGATGAGGGACTGAATGGTATAGGGCCGTATCAGCTTTTGTAAGGGCCAAGTTTTACTGTCATTGAGATGGGGAACTGTGCAAGGTATATAGCAGGTGACCTGATCTAACTTATATTTAAATATAATTACTCTGGTTTCTCTGTTGAAAATAGGCTGTAGGGAAAGATATAAGGGGAGATTCAGGGAGATTAGTTAGAAATCTTTTGAAGTACTGCAAAACAAAAAATGATGCTGTTAGGGAGGTACCAGTGAAGTTATGAAACATTGTGGGAGTGTGAGTGTTTCAAAAAGTAAACACAAAAAAGGTCTGTTACATTGCATGTGGAAAGAAGTGAAAAATGACTGAGGAGTTTCTGGAGTTTCTGGCCTGAGAATGACACTGCCATCAGGGAGATGAAGAAAGCTGTGGGTAGAGAAGGTTTTGCAGGAAAGATCAGGAGTTCAGTTTCACTCATGTTAAGTTAGCAATGTCAGTTGAACATCTCAGTGGAGATGTTAAAGAGGATAGTAAATATGCAACTTGGAGTTCAGGAAAGATTCTTGGTAGAAGATATAAATTTGGGAGTCATGGGTAAAAAGAGGTGTTTAATGACATGAGCCTGAATAACATTTCAAAAGAATGAGTGGGGATAAAGGAGGACTAGATTTTAATGTTAAAAAAAATTGGAAAATAAGAAATGTGTCAGAATGTCCAGATTTCTGTCCTCTCTTGAAAATGAGATGATGTGGAAAATATGACCCCACATTTCTGCATAGCATCAGCAGCTGGGGCTGAATAATTGATTTGTATTCTCCCCCTATACTACCTATACCCTCCCTAACCTGATCTATTTAGACAGGCTATGCACTCTCCATCTCACCAATATCTCCGTCAGACTGGTTTTACTCATTCATATCACCTGCCTATACTCCAAAGACATTCATGTTTGCTGGTCCTGGTATACGCCCATGCATACAGATATTGCCAATGTTTCTACCTCCCACCTATGGGTAGTAACCCCTGTCTTGAACAAATATAGTTTTTCCCATACTTGTATTTGGGAAATGCAGCCAGAATTTTCATGAGATGATATTGGGTCCATTGGTAAATCTGAATCTGACTTTCTCACCTAGAGAAATAAGGGGACAGATGGTAGTGAGAATAACAAAGAAATTTTAAAAAATGAATTTGTAAGTATTTCAAACTTTTCTTCCATTTAAGAAATTAGTGGAGACTTCCTCAATCTTTCTCAACTTTGAAATAGTAGCAAACGTTTTATGCATGATCAAATAGAAGGTGACATACAGCCAGAGAGAAGGCAAATAAATCAAGGGGAGAAGGATGGAGAAAAAATCAGGATAAAGTACCCAGCTAAATCTGGAAGGATTGAGGTCTTAGGCATCAATTATGATTACTGTGCCTTCATAGCAGCATAAAAATTTATATTAATTGGAACATAAAAAATAATAAGTTTAGTTTTTAACCTGACAGTTCACTTGAAACGTAGCTCTATGCGTTGAGTAAATAGAACTTGCAAATGAGCCATAACTTTAAAGCAATGTGCTGGGCTGCCTGGCTTTAAGCAAAGCATTTTTTTTTTTCTCATTTGGGATTTCAAATATACCTTCCTGCACTGAGATTCTGTGCTCATTGGTCTTAAAGGCAATGGTAAGAAACTTCTAAGTGGGAGAATTGTTGACCAGTCACCAAACATACTGAGTACCTACTACGTGGTGTTTTAGGCTAGTTGAAAAGAAAAAAGGAATTGCAGTAGTCAAGGTTTATGATCATTCTCAAGATTGACTCATGGAGTGGTAGTGAGCTATGAAGGAAGGTGTGGCTGTCAGTCAGGACCTCCTCCTTGTTTAACACATGACCACCTGCTCATTGAGAGAGAATGGTCACCATATTTTGGAAATCTGCCTCCCCACTCCCCACCCAATCTCCTCCCTGAGAAAATATCATCTTCTCAAGTGTATGCACATAAGAAGTTATTTTTCTGGTGATCCCATTGTTTTCTCCACTTGTTATTTTTATTTTGTTTGCTATTCTTGTCTTTCTTGGGAACTGATACCTTGAGCAATTGGGAAATGGTTCCTATAGCAACAGTCACCAAGTGAAATCTCTCCCAACAGTGCTCCTCCCTCCCTCCAACCCCACCTCAATGTTTTTTTTTAATCTTTTCAGTAGTTTACATTAATGTGTTTAAGTAAAATCTCCCACAGAGAGATTTCAAAACTCATTCACTGAACTTACCTTTCCCACATTTAGTGAATATTGAAAGTTATGGGAAGGTTTTGGTTTTTTTTTAATATACAGGGGCTTCAGGCCCACTCAGCTACCATACATTTTGCATTTGTGGCTGCATGTGAAATTTTAAGATAATAATAATAGAATAAAAATATTGAAGAAAAGTTTTTTTTAAGTTGATTTTATCATTTAAAATTTTGATTTTAAAATACTCATTAGAGGACAGATGGGGAGTAAAAACCAAGACATGAGCAAATATCCATTTTACTTAGCAAAGAAGTAAGCCAATGGTGACAGCCCAGCACTAATACATGCATGAGAAAGTCAGTGGAACCAGAGTCTATTGACCATTCCGCACTTTCCATCATCAGCAGTAGGAGCCACTAGCTGTGAAGACCTATTAATGATTATTAAAATATTATTTCTGTAACTATTATGACATATGATAGGGACATGAGAATTTTTGTATGGGATGAGAGCTGGCTTCCACATCTCTGTTTGTCTGGAACAAGGACTCAAAAGCAGAGTTTAGGAAGATATTATGGTTGCCCCCTTTCATCAACATCAATAGGTTGATAACCTCCAATGTTCCTAGTGTCATATCATATAACATTATGAATTTAACATTTATGTTTTAGCAGTCATGCCTATTTATATTTGTAGCCACACTTGATGTAAAGAGTTTTATATGTTTTGGAAGTATTCCAACTTATAAAGTGCTCCAACTTATATTCCAAGCTGAGCTGAATACAGTGAAGGCCATCTAGTATATGGTGAAGATCATAAACTCTGATGCCAGAATAGCTAGAGTCAGGACCTGGTGAGGTGGCTCACGACTGTAATCCCAGCACTTTGGGATGCCAAGGCGGGCAGATCACTTGAGATGGTCAGGAGTTCGAGACCAGGCTTGCCAACATGGTGAAACCCTTTCTCTACTAAAAATACAAAAATTAGCCAGGCATGGTGGTGCATGCCTCTAATTCCAGTACTCAGGAGGCTGAGGTTCGAGAATTGCTTAAACCCAGGAGGCAGAGGTTGCAATCAGCCTACATGGTGCCACTGCACTCCAGCCTGGGCAACAGAGTGACTATCTCAAAAAAAAAAAAAAAAAAAAAAAAAAAAAAAAAAAAAAACAAAAAAAAAAAAAAAAAAAAAAAAAAAAAAAAAAAAAGCCAGAATAAACAAATGGGATCTAATTAAACTTAAGAGCTTCTGTACAGCAAAAGAAACTATCGATAGAGTGAACTGGTAACCAACAGAATGGGCAAAAATTTTTGCAACCTACCCATCTGACAAAGGGCTAATACCCAGAAACTACAAAGAACTAAAACTAATTTACAAGAAAAAAACAAACAACCCTATCAAAAAGTGGGCAAAGGATATGAACAGACCCTTTTCAAAAGAAGACATTTATGAAACCAAGAAACATATGAAAAAATGCTCATCACTGGTCATTAGAGAAATGCAAATCAAAACCACATTGAGATACCATCTCACACCAGTTAGAATGGCAATCACTAAAAAATCTGGAGACAACAGATGCTGGAGAGGATATGGAGAAATAAGAATGCTTTAATACTGTTCATGGGAGTGTAAGTTAGTTTGACCATTATGGAAGACAGTGTGGTGATTCCTCAAGGATCTGGAACTAAAATACTATTTGACCCAGCAATCCCATTACTGGGTAGATACCAAAAGGATTATAAATTGTTCTACTATAAAGACACATGAACATCTATGTTCACTGTGGAACTGTTTACAATAGCAAAGACTTAGAACCAACCCAAATGCCCATCAGTGATAGACTGGATAAAGAAAATATGGCATGTATACACCATGGAATGCTATACAGCCATAAAAAAGAATGAGTTAATGTCCATTGCAGGGGCATGGATGAAGCTGGAAACCATCATTCTCAGCAAACTGACACAAGAACAGAAAACCAAACTCCACATGTTCTCACTCATAAGTGGGTGTTGAACAATGAGAACACATGGACACAGGGAGGGAAACATCACACACTGGGGCCTGTTGCATGTTGGAGGGGCTAGGGGAGGGACAGCAGGGGGTGGGGGGATTGGGGAGGGATAACTTTAGGTGAAATACCTAACGTAGATGACGGGGGGATGGATGCAGCAAACCACCATGGCATGTGTATACCCCTGTAACAACCCTGCAGGATCTGCACATGTACCCCAGAACTTAACAAACAAACAAACAGACAAAAAGAATAGCTACAATCAAATCCAAGATTTGCCATTGTGAGGCTTTAGGCTATTTACTCAAACTTTCCATGTGAAACTGGGATAATAATTGTACTTTTCTTATAGAATTGTTATGTGGATTAAGTTAACATTAAAATTACATATATTTGTGGATTCATTTGTTTTAAGAATCCTTCTAAACTGTTGCTTTTCCATGTTACAATCCTAATTTAAAAGACAATTAAACTAGTGAGGAGGGTCATCGGTTCCTTTAGTCATTCCAGTTGCTCTTCAGCCTTTGGTCCTATATTGGCATTCATGAGGTACAGAAGCCAGAACTGAATTCAACCATCTATGGTGCCTTGTTTTTTTTCCCCCAAAATAAATAATTCCTGGGAAAGCCAGCAATGAAAAACAATAGGAAAATTATACAAAAGCATAGATTTTCAGATCACATTCTATTGACACAAAAGTAAATCTACTGTTGGCACTGGGTATCAGATAGCAATATTTGGGGAACTGGCCAAAAGTTCCCTTCTGACCTCACTCTGTCTGAGTTGAATTTTAAACAAAGGCTCTCCAGATATAGGCCAAGGTACATTTAGATTGGGACTGCTTCCAACTTTGGGTAAACTATTCATCTGTTTCCAGAATCTGCTTTCAAGTCTTTTTACCAGTTGAACTGATTTGCATCTATTTTTAGGTTGGGATAGGGGATTTTTTTTTCTCTTGAAATAAAGTTGCTACTGATACCTAGGGTTTCTTTGATTGTAATACAGTAGTCCTCCATTATCTGTGCTTTCACTTTTTGCAGTTTTAATTACCCAAGGTCAACCACCATCCAACAATATTAAATAGAGAATTCTAGATATAAACAATTCATAAGTTTTAAATTGCATGCTCTTCTGAGTAGTCTGAGGCAATCTCACACTATCCTGTTCCATCTTGCCTGGGATGTGAATCATCTTTTTGTCAAGGGTATCCACACTGTACATGCTACCCTTATGCTAGTCACTTAGTAGCCATCTTGGTGATCAGATCGACTACTGCAGCATTGCAGTGCTTGTGTTGAAGTCACCCTTATTTCACTTAAAATAAAGGTGACTGTAACGGTAAGATAATGGTTCCTGACAATCGTATCAGAACCAGGAGAGAAACCGAAGGAGTTGCAGAATGTAGCCTACTTTATGCCCAAGAGTTATGCTTCAACGTCAATAGAGTGCACCCTTATTTTACAGTGCAAAAGTAGTGATGTTGGCATATTGTCATACTTGTTTGATTTTATTATTAGTTATTGTTGTTAATCTCTTACTATGCCTAATTTACAAATTAAACTTTATCATAGGTATCTATGCATAGGAAAAATCATGGTATACATAGGGTTCAAAACTATCTGCATTTGCAGGCCTCAATTGGGAGTAATGGATAAGGGAGGACTACTCTAAATAGAAACTTACTCAAGCCAACTTTAAGTAAATTAGATTTATACAGAGCACAAGGGCAAAAAATATGGATAGTAAATACTGCTCAAACTCTATTTAGCTATAGCCAGAAGGGCATTGGGTCTGTCTTATTCAAAGCAGCTGAGCCTACCACGGCAAGCATTGCAGAAGCTCTTTTCACAGAGAGGACATCCTAACTGTGTCACCTAAACTGACACTATGCCTACCTTTTTGGCAAAAAGATGGGCCCACATCTATACACAACAGGTTTGAATGGAGGCCACAGAATGAGAGGAAAGAAAATTGTTGCAAAACTATTAGAAAAAAAATGTATTTGTTTTCACAGATGTTTTTCATCCAATTCTAGAGCTGCATAATTAAAATAATATGGGACTTATTTCTTTTACTGCATTGACGTTGAAGCATAACTCTTGGGCACAGAGTAGGCTACATTCAACAACTCCTTCAGATACTCTCCTGGTTCTGATCTGATTGTCAGGAACATTATCTTATAGGCACATTTGTACCATTTTCCTGTAATGTATTATTATATCATCTTACATTAGTCTGCATGGAGCTTATTTGCTATTTTTCTGCCTACTCACATGGCCACGTTATTTTCTTTTACAGTTTATTCTTATTGCCTTGCTATGTCACTATACAGAAGAGCTTTGTGGAAAATTTTATTCTAGCAGGCATTTTCTTTGTATCACTTATAACAATGTTCAGTAAGATTGATCTGGCACTAATTCCTGGTGTTTATACATTTCCATACCCAAAAGTCTTCTTTCCCTCCTTTCATTTTTCCTGCCTCTCTTTATCAGCAGGTATTTATTAAATACCTACTATGTGCCAGAAACTGTTCTAGGTGCTGAGGATACCTCGATGAAACAAACAGATAAAATTCTCAGCTCTCATGGAGTGTGCATCTTACAGAAAAAGATAATCAATAACAAATAAACAAATAGATGTTTAATATGTCATGTTGCCATCATGATAGGCAGTTTTGTCTTCTCTTAGTTTCATGATTTGTGTTAGTTCTTCAATGATAACATATTTTCTTTCGAACTCACAGCATTTATCTCAAATTGGAAAGGAATCACTTTCCTGTGTTTTATATTTCATTATGAGAGTTTAGAATATACTGAATCAGCAAAAAGGAAATAGACTGTTCACTCTTTTTGAGGAAGAAATGTTTAGGGTAAAATTATCTCATTTAAGAAACATTAGCTAAATTCTAGCTTTTACCCTTATGGACTTTATAATTCAATTGAATAAAGTAGACAAACAACTAGGTAATAATAGTAGCCAGCAGCCCCCACCTCATATGCATTGACTGTGCCATCCCCAGCTACCCACAATTTGGCCCACTGAGCTTTCAGCAGCTGGTGATGGAGATACTCTCTTCCTTGGGTCACCTTTGCTCATTCCCTAGGCAGACCCTGCATTGGGAGGGAACTTCCATATAACTTTCCTTCCCAATGGGAGTTTGGCTTAGAAACTAAGTCCCTGATCTTAATCTCTAGGTAGTGTTCCAGTCTACTCCTGGGGCATCTGCCCTTTTTATTCATTCAGCAACCATTGATTGTCAACTGGATCAGACATCCTGTCAAGTGCTGGAGATATTAAAATGATAAATAAATTGCCTCTGCCATTGAGGGGCTCAGAGGCTGATAAAGAGGTGTACCTATAAAAGTATTAATGAACCAAATATAAACACTCTGATAATGGCATTTGTGGGGTTCTTCTGGAACTGAAGAGGAGAAAGTCCTTAGTATAGTCTGGGAAAGAAGAGAGTGTGGGAAATAACTCACAAGGAGTGGATACCCAAGATGATTCTCAAAGGAGGAATAAGAATTTACTTGGTGGGCAAGAAGGAAAGGACATGTTGAGCCCAGGAAAGTACATAAGCAGAGGATGGAGATTTGTGAAAGAGCTCTTGTCAGTATCCCACCAGGGAGACTGGAGGTTCTAACTCTGAATTTGAGTGTGTTGGCTGCAACCCTATTTCCAAGCATCAGTGCTCTTCCCACCTGTTGGCACAATGCACTACTTCCATTTATTTTCTTTTTAAAAATGATTCTTTTGTATTTAAAAAATCATTTTATTGATATAATTTGCATACCATAATTCACCTGTTTAAAGTGTACAGTTCAATGTTTCCTAGAATGTTTACAGAGTTGTGTAACCATTGCCGTAATCTAATTTTAAAGCCTTTCCATAATCCCATAAAGAAGACTTGTATCCACTAAGAGTCAGTCTCCACTCTCCCTCCCTCACACACAGCCCAAGGCAACCACTAGTATACTATCTCCAAATATTTGGACATATGCAATATGTAGTTTTTTCTGACTGGCCTCTTTTACTTAGTGTAATGTTTTCAAGGTTCATCCATGTTGTAGCATGTACAATACTTCATCCCTCTTTATGACAGAATAATATTCCATAGTATGTATATACTGCATTTTGTTCATCCCTTCATCAATTGATGGACATTTAGTTGTTTCTACTTTTTAGCTATTGTGAATAATGCTATTGTGAACATTTGTGTATACAATTTTTGTGTGTACAAATGTCTTCTTTTATCTTGGGTATATACCTAAGAGTGAAATTGCTGGTTGACATCATACACAGAAATTGTATAAATACCCAGTTGTATTTAACTTTTTGGGTAGCTAATGAAGTATTTGCCCAAGTGGCTGTGCCATTTTTCATTCTTATTAGCAATATATGAGGGTTCCTGCTTTTTTACATCCTTGTCAGCACTCATTATCTGTCTTTTTATTATAGCCATTCAAGTGGATACAAAGTTGTGTCTTGTAGTTTTTGTTGACCTTTCTTTAAAGACTCCTGACATTGAGCATCTGTTTTTGCCTAGTGAGCATTGGTGTGTCATTGCTTCTTAATCCAGTGATGCAAACATTATCTGAACTGTGACATAAGTGGTAGTGGTGTTTTGTGGGCCCAGCCTAGCATTAAGGGCAATCATATTTCATCAATGTTCCAGTGTAAGGTCAAAGCCCCTCCCTATACCATGCACTGAGATATGCAAATGCCTTTTTATCTTTATGGTAATTTACAGAGTAATTTCTAAGGCATTATTTCACTTGGATGTTAAAATGTATATATGAGGTAGGCATTATAATCATTTTACAGAGATTTAAGAGAAAACTGAGGCCCAGAGAAGTTAGAGAATTTGCAGAGACTCATACAGCTAGCAAATCTTAAGAACCTGAATGTGAGTCTTTGTAATTTAAATACAATACCATGCCATTATGATAGAGCAATTGTCCAAAAATGGTAAGGGGAATGTAAATATTTGTCCAAAGTAATTTATACCTGAAGATTGGAAGCAGGGGACTCTTGTAAGAGAAGCCTCAAAGCCTCATAGATAAATCAGGAGGGTAGCCTATGAGGAAGGGGATAAAGACAAAAAGAAGCAAGATGTGTAAGGAAACAATGGGGATAGATTTTAACTGAGAATAGTGAAAGATGAGATGTGAAAGTATGATTTATACCTGTTGTTTTGTCTTATTTCTCCTCCCAGTCTGACCACATGGTTCAGATGGAAGAATCTGTGTTTTCATGTGTCCTCATCCACATTCCTGACTAAAGATTATTGGTACAGATATGATCACCTGATCTAGGCTGGACCAGTTAGACAGCTTTCTCAATAATTATGAAATTGAGAAAGAAAAAAGCATGTTAGTCTCTCCCCACTGATGGAAATCATAAGTTATAAATTCCAGCAGCTTTTGATAATTATATTTCCCATCCTGAGGGGGAGAATTATCTGCTATAAAGGTGAATAACATAGACACCAAAGATAAGCCAGGTAAGAGTAGAGGGCTAGGCAAAGTCCTGCTGTGCTCAAATATCTGGCTTTAATTGTTCTTGAGATTTAGCTACTTGTGTCAGTGACAAGATATCTTAAATATGAAAGATAAAATGTATTTCTAAAATTAATCAATGCCATAGACCTTGCAAAAAAGTAAAACTCTTTCTCTTCCAATATAGAATTGGAAGTTTCTACAATCTTGGTCAATAGCTTAAGTGGTTCAGAGAGGTTACCAGAGTCTACAATCTTTTGCATAAAATACTGAGCCTGGGGACAGTGGGAGATTCTAAAATATTTACAGCATTGCTGTTGGCCCTAGACTGCTTATCACTGAAGGAGTTCAGGACATGCCATCCTGAAATTGGCTGCTTTGGTATGTTGATTATTTTGAACTGAAGGCACTTGAAAAGCAGCAAACGCTGAGAAAGATTTTCTCTGAACATCCCTTATCTGCCTAAAGGTAGGTCCAGGTCCTCTAAAAGGAAATCAATTGTCTTAATTCCCTTGACCCCCAGGGAAGATTTACTTATCACAGGAAAGAAATGTAGAAGTTGACATCACACCCAGACAAGCTTTGTAACAAACCATCATATCTCCCATATATTCTTCTTAGGACTCTCATTTTTTTCTAAAAATTATTTACCCCCTCCTAAATGACCTACATCCCTCTCTCCCTTTCCTCCATTAAGATGGTGTAGAAGCTCTCAAATATCACCACTCTTTGAGAGATTTATGTTTTTTTCCCGTGATGCCTCTGTGCACATAATATTAAAAATGAATAAATTTGGGTACTTTTTTCTCCTATTGATTTGCCTGCTGATAGTTTACTGGATAAACCCAGCTATCTAACCTAGGAAGGTAGAGGGAAAATCTGTCCTCTCCTGCATCACCTAGGAAGGTAGAGACAAAGTTGTTAAAAAGGGCTGGGAAGTCCTCCACGACAGTCACACCATGGAATATGAGCAAAAGTTACATGAGCGATGAAGACCAGAAGTTCTGCTTGGAGTTAAAAAGAAGGAGAAGCAGTTTTGAGTTTGATGCACAGTAAAAGAAAGATAGAGAAAGAAAGCAGATCTGGAAAATGAGTAGGATTCAGATAGCCATAGAGGATGATAATGAAAAGTCATAAAGATGAGTTTGATGAGTACCATGTGTTTTTGAGAACTTCACTTGTTTATTTTCATAGAAACTTTTGGATCAGCCTAACATACCAAGCAATCACAGAATCCCCCTTTAAAGCAATTTGATCCCATTATACTCATGAACAACTCCTAACAAGTGTGAAGCTTTTCCATCCAATGCTAGGTGACCCAACTGTATTTTAATATAAATTATTACCTTGTTTACATTGTTAGGTCCCTAAGCTGATCAGATCTACTATCTAAAAGTCAACTCATGTCTCTTAGGTTTGGCTAGATTTTTTTCCAAACATATTTTTTATGCTGATAGGAAACAGCTTCGTTTTTTCCCTTCTCTCCCTCACCCCCCAAAATAAAATAGTATAGTATAATTTCTAGCACATTTCTAATTTGCTATGTATAATTGGTTTGCCAAAATAATGACCAGTACTAATAAGCCTTATTCAACATTTTATAATTGAATAGCGCTTCACAGTTTATAAGCAGCTCCAAATACATTCTCATAGTAGCCTGTGATGTAGACAGCGCACATATAATGAGGCTCTGGGCAATTAGTAGGCCTGCCCAGACATTGCACTGCATGACTGTTATCCTAATTCTGCTCCAGGGAAATGGTAAGTTCACCTATAAAAAATGTCTGGCACCTAATATCTGCATCCTGCCATCCTAGGCACAGAATGGGCTGCTGTGCCTTTCTTCTCTGGGTTAAGGCTCTAAGCATTTCATTAGCCCTTAGCTAACCTAGGCCTTGATCCCACCCTTGCCACCAAACTAGGAAACAAAGGTATTTGCTGTGAATCTCCGAGTTCGGAGGAATGTTAGTTACCATCTAGTAAAAGGTTGCCAAACCTATTCTGCAAATCAGAATTTTTTGTAATTAAAAATATTATAAACCTTAGACCCATCTCCAAATCTACAGAATCAGAATCTTGAGTTGAGAGATGGTGAGAATATAGTTGTTTTCAATTTAAAAAATTAAAACTGCTTTTAAATGAACAAAAGTACAAAAGATAGTGTTTTTTAAAAAACCATCTGTATTTGCAAACTAAAGTGAGCTAATATTAACATTTGATTATGGTTGTAGAGAGATTCTAGAGGAGACCTCTTGGGGTTATTAAATTCTGATTCTATGGAGACATTTGATAACTCAGTATATTGTAGATAATGTAATATTATCTACAAAATAATTCTTGTCTATAAACATACAAATTCTGTCTTTTACTCCAGAAAAAATGTTTGCCCACATTTCAATATTCTTGATTATTAAGTGTATCCATTCATGGATTCTCTTTTGAGCTCATTGTAACATTTCCCTAATTTTCTTATTATGTTAAATAAAATCTATAACACACATTCATTTTATATCTAGTTGAGAGTCAGGAGTTCATATTTTTTGAAAATTCTCTTAGGTTTTTTTGAAATTCTATTTTTAATTGACAAATAATTGTATAAACATTATAAAATGATCAATCAGGCTAATTAGTATATCTATCACCTCAAATATTTATCATTTCTTTGTGGTAATAACATTTAAAATTCTTGATTTTAGTTATTTTAAAATATACAATACATTATTATTAACTATAGTCACCATGCTCTGCAATAAATCACCAGAACAGGAAGACCCGTCCAGCTGAGAGTTTGTACTATCTAACCAATGCCTCTCCTTTCTCTACCTGCTCCACTCCCACCCAACCTCTGGTAACCACTGTTCCATTATCTACTTCTTTGAGTTTGACATTTATAGCTTTGATGTATAAGTGATATCATACAGTATTTGTCTCACTGTGCCTGGCTTATTTTACTTAGTATAATGTCCTCTAGGTTCATCCATGTTGCCACAAATGACAGACTTTCCTGCTTTTTAAAGGATGAATGGTGTTCTGTTTTGTATCTATACCACATTATAAAAATCCGTTTGTCCATTGATTGGTGTTTCAGTTGCTTCTATAGCTTGGCTATTGCGAATAGTGCTGTAGTGAACATGGGAGTGCAGACATCTCTTCAACATATGAATTTCAGTTCCTTTGAATATATGTGCAGAAGTGGGATTGCTTGGTTTTTATTCATATCCATCTATTGTTTTTTCACAATTCTCTTGCTGGGTAAAATTATTTTCTGTATCTATTTGAGGATCTTAAATATTCTTATTTTAAAGTCATATCAAGATTGTTCCATTGTTTACATTTTGCTATGTGTGAATCTATCTATTTATCTCCTTATACTTTGTTTTCTTAGTTTCATTCTTAAGTTAAATTTCCTAATATGCTCTTAAATTTTGATTTGTAGGTTCACCATGAATAGAAAGTGTTTTTTATTGTTTTGTGGTTTTGGTCTTTGGTCTCTGCTCTAAGCAGTTTTCTAGATAAAGTTCCTCAGCCCAGTAGTAGAACCAGGCCCTAAATTAGCTCCAGCTTCAAGATGAACTGTGGATATAAAGATCCATTCACTCAGCCAGCAGGAAGCTCTTTCCAGACCTTGAATGTTCTGATTGACTATTTTGCTGCTTCTCACTATAGCTTATATTTTATGCAAGCTGTAGCCAAAAACAGTAGTATGAGCTTCTTCAGGCTTCCTTTCTTGGACAGAGAAGCATTCT
This sequence comes from Sapajus apella, assembly GCF_009761245.1. Classification (NCBI taxonomy): domain Eukaryota; kingdom Metazoa; phylum Chordata; class Mammalia; order Primates; family Cebidae; genus Sapajus; species Sapajus apella. Next base: position 712,507 of record NW_022437021.1, on the reverse strand, counting down.
TCAGCTCCTGGTGTAACACAATGAGTCCAGTTCAGGTCAGGTGTAGAAAGCTTTGAGTTGTCTACCTGATCCTCCCTAGCTGGGCAGCAGCTGCAGCCATGGATCAGCCTGAACTTAGCCTGAGGGCAGGGCAAAGCCCAGCATTAGACACAAAATGGTGCTTTGGGCCTGGGTCCAGAGAGGGTGGGGCACCTCCCAGGCAAGCAGTGTGGGCAAGATGCTACAGGGAGTGCAAGTGTAGTCTACTCACATCTCAGTCTCAACAGCAGCCTGCAGCAGGGCAGTAGGGATCCTCCCAGGGGTGCATGGGAATACCCAGCTTCTCCCTATACCTCCTAGAATCAGTGCAGCAGCAGCCGCCATGTCTGTAGATCACTAGTATTCAGACTTTCAGAATGGTGCCCAGCTGAGGCTGCTCTTGGCTGGGAGGCATGTGGGGCTCCCTTTCTGGAGCAATGTCTCTAAGCAATCTTTTTATTATTATTATTATTGAATTATACTTTAAGTTCTGGGGTACATGTGCATAATGTGCAGGTTTGTTACATAGATATGCACATGCCTTGGTGGTTTGCTGCATCTATCCCCCCAGGTATTTCTCCTGTTATCCCTCCCCAATCCCCCAACTCCCTGATATCCCTCCCCTAGCCCCCCCACCCCCTGACAGGCCCCTTTGTGTGATGTTCCGCTCCCTATGTCCATGTGTTCTCTGAGCAATCTTTAGGCAGCTCTGTGTGTCAGGCCTGAGGCCCTAGTGGGTTGAGAGATTTTCTTGTAGCCAAAATTGTAAAAGCCCATTTTGGAGCCCTGAGAGTTTCCCCACATCCAGGAGCCTCTCCTGGCTCTCAGAGCCCTGGCTGTCCCAAACCCTCTCCTTATTTACTTCTGGTGCTTCCCATGTCTTCTCTGGTGAATTCTCTTTTTGATGATCTGTTTGAAGTGTGAGTATCTGCTTACTATTCTGGTTCCTCTCCGGGCAGTGGTCATGTACTTCTTATGTCTAGTCAGCCTTCTTGATCCCTCTCCCCTTCCATTATCTATTGGGCTCACTCTATGGTATTTTTTTAAAATTTTTATTTTTGCATACCTGTTTAGAGACCTATTAACCTGTTTATATTTTTATGTTTTTATTTACCTGTTGAGTAATTTTGACAGTTTGGGGCTTTGTGTGTTTTGGGCAGTTGGATTTAGTGGTGTCACTCCATATGTCATCATCTTCCAGGATGCCCTCTGAGGGACCCCAGATTTGATCCATCTTACATGAACACACTAGGTATGACCAGTATAAAATCTGTAGCCATTATGTTCCCACCAATGAGAATCTACTATACATAATTATGTCTTGTTACACTTGAGAAAATATGGAATAGAAGTAGATTTATTGTCTGGAAGAGCTGTCCAGAAAAACTTGAAATGTTGCTTTCTTTTTCGCTAATGATAATAAGCACACACAGTAAATAAGTAATAAATAACTATAAGCAATATTAAACACTCTTTAAAAATTAGTCTTTGTAGCATCTATATAATTGATGAGTTGAATTGTGACACTTTGGTAGTCTTCATAATTCCAAAATTGGAAGTTTTCTTTTTGTTCTGGATAATTCAATACCTCTGTTCAATGTTTACTCAATGTAAAATGTTGTCTTAGAAGAGATTTTTAAAAGACTGTGGAGCAGCCTGGGGTTTGGGGAAATGTAGAAGCAAAATGAAAGAGCAACTGAGCTTTTTCCATTGGTAAGGACAGCATTGTGTTCAGGCTGCTTGTGTGTTTCCACTTCAGGGATTTTTTAATATCACCCTCTTTTCTATTCAGCACTTCTCCAGTTCACCCTCCATCCAAGACACAGATGCAGAAGTTAATGAACAAGTGGACAACAAAAAACAAAGTACAAGTATTCATCAGACATTACCAAATACACACATTATTGAAACAAAAAGCATGAGAAACTATATTAGTAAATGAATTTGGAGTTTAGGGACCTCTGATTAGGAGTATAATACATTTGGATTCTCTCTCTTTTAAAACAAATTCTCCATGTATTCCTACATTTGGATTCTCTCTCTTTTAAAACAAACTTTCCATGTATTCTTAAATATGACCTGCCTTAGCTGGCAGCTAAACATATTGCTGATGTCTTATTAAAGGGAACTCTGTAGCTTCTTCTTCCCTATAGCTCAGGTAGACAGCCTCAGGTCTGAAGTTCTGCATAGAGCCAGTCCAGCTTTTAGTGGCAAAATGACCACCAGAGTAAACAAAGAAACATGACCAGTTACACCCAGAGGGAATTACTTGTCTCATTTGTAAACCAAGTATCGGGAGAAGTAAGCCAGTAAGTGCAAAGTCAACCTCACTAGGGAGTATGGCATGGAATCTTTTCCAGAACTTAGGCTAGACATTCTGCTACGTGTTATGCCTGTTGATGTTTCTTTATCTTTATGAGAAAAGGAAACATACCAGCCTTCTAGTAAAGGCCTTTGGATTAAATTCTCTGAAGGAAACTGGCCTCACCTAATAAACTCACCAGAACATAAAAGGACATGGAAAAAAAATAATAAAACTAATGTGCTAATCAGTTCAATAAATGCTCGAAGCTGGCCTGAAATCAAATAAAAGACAGGAAAGGATGCCTTATTTCAAAGCTTTGCAATGCAGAGTGATGAGAAAAATTTCTCTTGTATTTGAATCACTGAGGGGAAACTAGTAGCTCATTCAGAAGAAGTCAAGAAACACCAGTGGCAGTTTTAAACAGTAGTATCATTTTCCTTTCTATCTTCCACCAAAGTTGATGGAAGCCCTCAGATGGCAAAGGGCTTGGTACCTTTGCCTTCTTTCTTATTAGCTGCGTGATCAATGTGAAGCCTGATTGCTGAGTATTGGCAATTCTCCCCTCTATTCCTCCAGTTCTCTGTATCCAGCTCTGGAAAAATTAGAAAGTAGGTGAAGGTTTTCTTTGTCAAACGCCTATTATATGCAAATCCCCTTTGACCATCTGATCAGTGGAAAAGCCATGTAGATCATAAAATCAATTAATACCGCTGTGTTAGTCACGTAATGCATTCACCTGTCTAGAAATGTGGCATTTTCAAAGGAAGCAGGGAAAACTTACATAAGTATAGACATGTCAAAAGGTGAAATTCTAGCCACAGTGAGCTCTGCATGGAATATGAATGCTTTGGGGTCAGTGCCAGTCTTGACATCTGTGATGGTTAATTTTATTTCAATTCAACTGAGTCACAGGGTGCCAGATATTTGGCTAAACATTATTTCCAGGTATGTCTATGAGGGTGTTTTCTGCATAGGATTAGCATTTGAATTGCTGGATTCAGTAAAGCGGATTTCCCTCCCTAATGTGAGTAGGCATCATCCAATCCACTGAGGGCCTAAATATAACAAAAAGCAAAGGAAGGGAAAATTTTTCTTGTCTTTGTCTACCTGCTTGAGCTGGGTCATCAGTCTTCTCTTGCCTTTGGACTAGGATTTATACCATCAACTTCTCTGGTTTTCAAGCATTCAGATTCAGGCTAGAACTTTAACATTAACTCTCCTGCTTCTCAGGACTTCTGACTCAGACTAAACTGCACCACCAGCTTTCATGGGTTTCCAAATGTAGATAGCAAATTGTGGAGCATCACCTTCATAACTGCGTGATCATGAGCCAATTCCTTTTAATAATGAATTGAATTTCCTTCTTCTTCTCTCTCTATATATTTAAATTATATTAATTTATATAATACTAAATGTTAGATATATAAATTCATATATTTAAATCTATATAAATTTATATAAATATATACATATAAAATGTATTTATATCAATTTTAATATATTTATATGTAAATATTTACTTGTTATATAAATATATTATTTATATAAAATATGTACTTGTTTATATAATTATATATTTATTTATAAATATATACTTGTTTATATAAATATATGTGGAATTCATGTTAATTTTGTTAGATGTGATGATCATTTTATTGTCTCTATATAGAAGACTATCCTGATTTTGTTGGTGATGCATATTCAACCATTGAAAGGTTGTACCTGTTCCTAGGGCTGCCATAACAAATCACCACAAACCGGTGGCTTAAAATAACAGAAATTTATTCTCTCAAAGTTCTAGAAACCAGAATTTTGACTGAAATGATGTTGGCAGGACTGCACTACCTCTGATGGCTCTAGGGGAGAATCTATCTTTGCTTTTTCCAGCTTGTATTAGCTCCTGGCATTCCTTGGCTTGTGGCTGCCAAGGAATGTGTATGTTAAATCTCCCTCTGCCTTTCTGTTACAATGAAGCTTATCCTTAGATGTCAGACCCACTGGGATAAGCCAGGATGATCTCCTTATCTAAAGATTCTTAAGTTAGTTGCATCTGCAGTCCCCTTTTCCAAATAAGGTAACATTCCATCTTTTAAAATATAGGGTAATATTAATAGGTTCTGCAGATTAAGGCATGGCTATACATTTTTGAAACCACCATTCTATCTACTAAAGGTGTGATATATAAGAAGATCTAAAATTTACATGACTCAGTAAAAATAAATGTGGATGAAATAAATAAGACAAAAAGTTAATGGTTGATAAATCTAGGTGGCAGATACATGGGAGTACACTGTACTGGTCTAAAATTTTTTGCTTAGGATTTTTGTAATAAGCCAAGTTTAAGTTCCCTATTTTTCCCAGGAGAGTCTCATTTAGGGAGCTATTTTAGTGTAGTGGGACAGAGCATGGGCTCTGGGGACAGAAGGTCTGGGTTTGCATTCCATTAGGCTTGACTTTGAATGGCTGTGGGATCTTAGGTCAGTTACTTAGTTTTTTTCTTTTATATAATGGGGATAATAATAATAATACTGAATTCAGACAATTGTTATGAGAATGAAATGAAATGATGCTCATTAAATCCTTGGCACATCGAAAGGACCTGGCAAATATTAGCTACATTAATAATTATGCTGAGTCTTTCAGGATGTCCCCTTTCAACATTCCACTGTTAGCTAAGAGAGACACACTTAGGGGATGCTGGGGATTCCCAGTTTGTGTGTGTGTTTGGGAGTGGGAAACATGAAGGAACATAAGGTGTAAAGTATTTACACAAGTCACATGGGCACAGGACAAAACTGCAGCAGAGACTGAGGAGATAGGGAGATTCTAAAAGCAAGGGGAAACCCTTGAAGACTTTTAGGCAATCTTCTAATAGCTATTGCTCAGCCCATTTCTTAGCCATAATGCTGATGGAATTAATGCAAATTCTAAAAATACCTATCATATCTAGAAAGCTGCTTCAGCGCTAAGTGACTGACTCAACCTAAATGAAAACTTTATTTATCAGGACTCTACATTTCTTGAAGAACAACTCCCAGTGCTCATGAGGAGGTTGCTGCTTTTGGAGTATTAGAGGAGGCTCAGGTGTGATTTTGCCATTAGGGAATCCCATTGTTCCAACAGGAAGCTGAGTTAGCCTGCTCAGGTGAGTACTGTGGCTACTGCCTCCTTCTCCTCCCATGCCTCAGGGTGTCAGCACAGCTACAAGCAATTCGCTTTTTATAATTAGGGTGTCATTTCATTTTTAGATTAAGGGCATGAAGGCTTTCACTTGCCTCACATCTCAGCATCATATTTTCCCTCAACCTCTTCCAGTCACCAAATATGTGCAAGACCAGGAACAAAATAATGAAAGAACTACAATAACGTAAAGATAAAGCCAGTAGGAGCAAAAGAAATGAAATGATATCCCTGCAGGTATATGCGTCTTCCTGAAAAGTCCTGCAGATGCTTTTTTGAAACAAATCTTTGGAATTACACCCTAGTGTTGTCACTGCTCCCCACTACATGAATTATGATCATAAGCAAAATAACAAGTCTCCAAGTTTAGGTCTAAGCTACAAAGCTGAAACCCCTTGTGGAAGCAGTGCTACTTAAACTGCTTTTGCTGTATCCCATAGGTTTTGGTATTTTGTGTTTCCATTATCATTTGTTTCAAGCAGATTTTCAATTTCCTTCTTATAATTTCTTCATTGACCCACTGGTCATTCAGGAGCATGCTGTTTAATTTCCCTGCATTTGTATGGTTTCCAAAATTCCTCTTGTTATTGATTTTCAGTTTTACTCCATTGTGGTCAGAGAAGGTGCTTGATGTGATTTCAATATTGTAAAACATTTTAAGATTTGTTTTATGACCTAACGTATGGTCTATCCTTGAAAATGATCCATGTGCTGAGGAAAACAATGTTTATTCTGCAACCATTTGATGAAATGTTCTGTAAATATCTATTATGTCCATTTGGTCTATATTAAAAATTAAGTCCAATGTTTCTTTGTTGATTTTCTGTCTGGAAGATCTGTCCAATGCTGAAAGTGGAGTGTTGAAGTCTCTATGATCGTATTGGAGCCTATCTTTCTCTTTAGCTTTGATAAAATTTGCTTTATATCTCTGGGTGCGCCAGTGTTGGGTGCATATATATTTAAAATGTTACATCCTCTTGCTAAATTGACCCATTTATCATTATACAGTGACCTTCTTTGTCTCTTCCTATAGTTTTCATCTTGAAGTCTACTTTGTCTGACATAAGTATAGCTACTCTTACTCTTTTTTTTGGTTTCTATTTGCATGGAATATCTTTTTTTCCCTTTCAGTCTATGTGTGTATTTATAGTCGTCTTTATTTGGTTTCTTGTAGGTGATAGATCAATGGGTCTTTTCATTGGGCACATTTAGTCTATTTACATTCAATGTGGTTATTGATAAATATTGATAAATTTTGTGGTCTTCTGGTCCTTTCTTCTTTTCCTCCTTTCTTTAGTGAAGGATTTTTTTTCCTTCAGTGATATAATTTATTTTGTTGCTTTTTATTTTTTGTAGCCGTTGTATGTTCTTCGGTTTGAGGTTACCATGAGGGTTGTAAATAGTATTTTATAAACTATTACTTTAAACTGATGACAACTTAATACTGATTGCATAAACAAAGGGAAAATGAATAAAAACCATACACTTTAAATTCATTCTCCCACTTTTTAACTGTTCATTGTTTCTATCTATATCTTACTATACTGCCTATATCTTGAAAACTTCTGGCTATTATTTTCAATTGGTTCATCTTTTCATCTTTCTTCTTAAGATATGAGTTGTTTACATACCATAATTACAGTGTTACAATATTCTTTGTTTTTCTTTTGTGCTTACTATTACCGGTGAGTTTTGTAGCTTCAGATAGTTTTATATTGTTCATTAATGTTTTCTTTCTGACCGAAGTACCTCCTTTAGCATTTGTAGTAGGATAGGTCTGATGTTGATGAAATCCTTCCATTTTTGTTTGTCTGGGGATGTCTTTAGCTTTCCTTTATGTTTGAAGAATATTTTCACCAGATACACTATTCTAGGCTAACTTTGTTTTCTTTCAACACTTAAATATGTCATGTCACTCTCTTCTGGCCTGTAAGGTTTACACTGAAGAGTCTGCTGCCAGACTTATGGGAGCTCCATTATATGTTGTTTGTTTCTTTTCTCTTGCTGCCATTAGGGTCCTTTTTTTTTATCCTTGACTTTTAGAAGTTTGATTATTAAATGCTGTGAGGCAGTCTTTTGAGTTAAATCTGCTTCGTGTTGTATAACCTTTTTGTATTTGGATATTGATATATTTCTCTAGGCTTGGGAAGTTCTCTGTTATTATCCCTTTGAAAAACTTTCTAACCCTATCTCTTTCTCTATCTTCTCTTTAAGGCCAATAACTCTTAGATTTGCCTTTTTGAGCCATTTTCTAGATCCCATAGGCGTGCTTCACTGCTTTTTATTATTTTTTGTTGTGGTTTCCTTCGACTTTGTATTTCCAAGTAGCCTGTCTTCAACGTCACTAATCCTTTCTTCTCCTTGATCAATTCTCCTATTAAAAGACTGATGAATTATTTAGCATGGCAATTGCATTTTACAGATCTGCTTTATTCTTTTTAATTATTTCAATCTCTGTTAAATTTGTCTGATAGGATTCTGAATTCCTTCTTTGTATTATCTTGATTTTCTTTGAGTCTCCTCAAAACAGCTATTTCGAATTCTCTGTCTGAAAGGTCACATATCTGTTTCTTCAGGATTGGTCCCTGGTGCCTTATTTAGTTCATTTGGTGAGGTCATGCTTTCCTGGATGGTCATGACACTTGTAGATGTTTGTCTGTATTTAGGCATTAAAGAGTTCGTTATTCATTGTAGTCTCCTCAATCTGGGCTTGTGTGTACCCATCTTCTTGGGAAGACTTTCCAGATATTCAAAAGGACTTGGGTGTTGTGATCTAAGCTGTATCTGCTTTAGGGGCCACCCCATGCCCAATAATGCAGTGGTTCCTCTGGACTCATAGAGGCACTGCCTTGATGGTCCTGGATAAGGCACACCTATGGGATCTAGAAAATAGCCTCAAAAGGGCAAATCTAAGAGTTACTATCTTAAAGAGAAGATAGAGAAAAAGACAGAGGTAGAAAGTTTATTCAAAGAGACAATAACAGAGAACTTCCCAAACCTAGAGGAAGATATCAATATCCAAATATAAGAAGGTTATAGAACACCAAGCAGATTTAACTTAAAGACTGCCTCACTGCATTTAATAAACTCCCAAAGGTTAAGAATTCTGTGGATTACCAGACAGAGACTCTTGTTGTCTTCCCGTACTTTCTCCCAAACAGAACCTCTGTCTCTGTTCTGAGCCACCTGGAACAAGCAACTTTGCGGCCAGCGCCACTAAGACTGTGCTGGGTCAGACCTGAAGCCAGCACAGCACTGGGCTGTTGCCCAAGGCCTACTATAACCACTCCTTGGCTGCAGCTTATATTCCCTCAAGACCCTAGGGCTCTACACTTAGCAGATGGCAAAGGCAGCCAGGCCTGTGTTCTTCCCTTCAGGGTGGTGAGTTCCTCCAAACCCCACACAGGTCCAGAAGTGCCATCTGGGAGCCAAGAACTAAAAGCAAAAACCTTAGAATTCTACCTGGTGTTCTAATGTACTACAGCTGAGCTGGCACTCAAACCACAAGGCACAGTCCTTCCCATTCTTCCCATACCTTTCCAAAAAGAGAGAGCCTCACCCCATGGCCACCACTACCATAGGTTCATGGGAGTACTGCCAGAGTACCTCTGATGTTCCTTTAGGGCCCAACAGCTCTTCAGTCAGCTTGTGGTGAATGCTGCCTGGCTTAGGACTCATCCTTCAGGGGAGTAGGCTTCCCTCTGGCCCAGGGCAGGTCCAGAAATGCCATCCAAGAGCCATCTCCTGAAATTGGGTACCCCAAGAGTCCTCTTAGTGCCCTATCCCCCTATAGCCAAGCTGGTACCTAAGGTGCAAGACAAAGTCCCCTTTACTTTTCCCTTCTCTTTTTTCATGTGGAATGCATCTCACCCCATAGCCACCATAGCTGGGAATATGCTGAGTCTCATCTGAAGCCTCCAAGTGTCAGAGGCTTACCCAAGGCCCTCACTGTGGTACCTGGCTATTGCTGCTGGTTATCCAGGGACCAAGGACTCTGTATTTAGGATGAATCCTGACAGGACTAGGTCCTCCCCTTCAAGTCAATGGGTTCTCTTCTGGTCTAGGGTATGTATAGAAATGTTGTCTAGGAGCTAGAACCTGGAAAGGGGACCTCATGACTCTGACTGATGCCCTATCTTGCAGTGGCTGAGCTGGTATCCAAAATACAAAATGAAGTTTTCCCCATTCTTCCAACTCCTCTCTTCAAGTGGATGGAAGGGGTATCTTTTGGAGCCACAAACTGTGCAGCCTGGCGTTAGTAAGGGTAATGCCACCACTCCCTTTGCTTCCCATGGCTGATGTCTCATTAGGTCACGTGCCCCACTCAGCACACTGTCACTGTCTCTGGGCCCAGTTCAGCACTTGTGCTTGCCTAGGAGTTGTAGTCCCGGTGGCCTAGACTGCCACTGTAGCCCATGGTGAAAGGCTTGCAGGAACTCAAGTCTAGACTGCTTGGATCCACAATTACCTTCTGTTTAGGGCTGAATTAAATTCTCCCTCCATGGGTGAGCATCATCTAAGTTTGGTCTAGTTTTTTTTATTTTATAATAGGGCACCACTGAGCTCAACGTCTCACAATTGCTGCACTCTCCCTCTCCCCAGTGTACAGAAAAGCTCTCTGCACCATGCCACTGCTGCCGCAGGATGAGGGAGGAGTGATGTCGGAGACTCAAGACTGTTTTACCTACCTCTTCAGTACCTCTTTCAGTGATATAAAGTTAAAACCAGGTACTATGAGTGCTCACCTAATTTTTTATTCTTAGGGAGGTGCTTTTTTAATGCATACAGTTGTTAGATTAGTGTCTTTGCAGGGGGTGGGAGACAATCAGTGGAGCCTTCTATTCTGCCATCTTGCTCTGCCCCTTACCAATTCAGCACCCAGAATTTTTTAAAGTGCCCTGATATTTCTAATTGTCCCCTAATTTCTAGGCAAAGTTTGACAGTAACTGGTGTAGAGACTTTTTTTATTTTCTTGAATTACTAGAGGGCCAGACACAAAATGCTTGGTTCAACACCAAGTGACCCTACTGGCTGAATGATAGAATTTTCTGAAGAGCTTTTAAATAATAAAATTGCCTGGGATCCACTCCTGGTAATTCAGATTTAATTAGTTTAGGGAAGGGCCCAAACATCGGAATATTTCAAACCCCAGCTGATTCTCATATGCATCCAGGTTAGGACTCACTATTTAAGATATTGCAAGAAGGAGTTAAAAAACACCTTTAATTGTCATAGGAAAAATAGACAGAGCTTACAGAGAGAAAATATGATGGTTCTAAACACATATATATATAGGGTAGCAATTGCTTGCTTTGGTATTTTGTAATAACAAATCTAACTTTTTGGTAGATGATGGTGGGGATTGAAGTAGCATTAAGCATGCGGTTGGATTACCACATCCACATTTAAACCTCCTTTTAATCTACTTATTTGCAGAGTTAAAACATAGCACAGTGTTTTGTACATAGTGGATAGTCAATCATGTCCTGTCAGATAAAGGCAATATTATAACATTTCAACCAATATTTGCAATGCAAAAAAAGAAAATACTTCAATTTGCTAAAATCAGTTCAAATCAGCAGGGAGAATGATCATTTTATAAATGACCTTGGTATAATTTATTATTTATTGGAAAAAAGTAAATAATTTGATTAAAATTTTAGAAAAAATGGAAGTAATACTTCAAAAATACAACAAGTCTGTCTCTAACTGGTAGTATAACGGTGTTTTCCTTTTGTAGTTATACATTTTTCTAAATTTTTCATAATATACTCTTAATTAAAAGAATTGATGTCTTTTTTTAAGAAAACTGAACAATTTTAGCAAGCCTCTAGGCTCAAAACCAAATTAAATCAATTCAATACAACAGAGTATTGGCATTGCATCAGGTTCCTACCGTCTAGAAAGGTGTGAAATATAAGAATGTCAAGGAGGATGTATAACACAAGGTAAAGCGAGGTGAGCATTCCAATCAGAGCACAAAGCACATATGAGAAGTCAAAAGAAGGGCTTATAACTCCTGGTTCCTAGTCAGAGTTTCAGAGTAAAACTCTGAAAATAAAAGAACTTGACAAAGGGAAAGTCATGGTGACTGGGTCATGATGAGCAACATTACTAGAGTGGTAAGACAGAATCTGTACCTCATTAAGTCACTCTGTGGGAGTAATCCACAGGACATGATGAGCAACCCACATTTACCACCAAGAGCTCTTCAGAGAAGTAAGGAATGGAGAAAAATCTCAGAGACTCCCCTTCCTTTTCCCTCAGGAATGCCTACTCATCAATTAAATAAAGAATAGCTAAGTAACATGTCTAACCAGGATCTCAAAAGTGTGTGTGTATGCATGTATGTGTCTCCATCACCACAGGAAATTATAATAAGCTGTTCACAGCCCTGTATTCTTTCTGGGTCTTGTGTCCAGTGCTCAAGTAGCTTGTCTGAGTCCAATTAGGGAAGGGTTAGCTCTGATTAAGTTTAAAGAAATGTGGTTAGTGAAATAAGCCACAAAATGAAGACTTCAGAACTGGGATTGGGTGGAGACACCACTCCTCTCTGTTTTACATGGTGCCTGTTATTGCTGTGGGTTTTGGACATTCACTGGATCAGTCTATTACTCATGGTAAAGTCCACTGATATAGCATGTTGCAAAGATGAAAAGGATCTGAATTTCTGCATCTGACTCAGTGGAAGATGGAGGTACCTCCTTAAAATTGAGGGAGTATTCTCTGAGTGGAAGGAGGAATAAAAGGAAAAAGAAAGTATGATTCAAAATTCTACGTGTGTCTGAGTCAGAAACAATGAGTTTAAGGCTATTGTTAGCCACTGTCCCTGGTTCCTCACATTGTCCTTACGCTGGTGGTGCAGAGGAAGTGATACGTTGTGGAGAGGGCATGTATGAGTGTGTTGCTTCTATCAGGAAGCTATGAAGTCGCCAGGGTATACTTAGACCCAGAAAAAGATTTTTAAATGTCTCTTCTGGCTTTCTCAGTGCATTCTTCACCCTTACACAGAGGTTGACATGTTTCCCATATCCCTGGTCAAAAATAGAATGCATTTCTCATTTCAGCTCTGAAGCACTCAAATGGTGTGTACCAAGCTTTTGAAGTCTTCAATTCATAACCCAAAGCCAATACAAGCAAGGTGTCTGAGTGCTTTTAATATGTGTATGTACTTAACAACTTTCATTATATAAATTGTTTTCCCCTGAGATGCTTCTCATTTCTAGAAAGTCCTATTTTTCTCCTTATATTTCTTTATAAACTTTATTTTTAAGCCAATAGATGACGTGCTTGATTCTATTTTCCATTTAATGTCAGCATATTGGGCTCTTGTCAAAGCATAATGAGGGGCCCAGTTCACTCTCAGTTTAAATACTAAGATAATGTGCTTTTCCATAAGATGAAAGAGATACCTCTCTGATGGCTGCCCTTTAGTCTGGCTGTTCTGGTTCCTGTGAATCAGTTGGGTAATCTACTGGGTATGGACAGATGGCCTCTGTTTGAATTAAGCACTCCCCTTCTCTAGCTATCATCTTCTTCCCTCTTATCACCCTAGCTAATTGTTATTCTGATTCCTGATATGCACCTTGGCTGCCTCTGTTGGACTTATTCAGACTTTCTTCACTGACTCAACAGCCCTCCTCTTCTCTCCCACCCTCACCTTCCCCGAACTTCCAAGGAGATGGCAAACTCATTTGTATACTTCTAGAGCAACCGGGTCACAGAGCTAATGGCTACTAATGAACAACAAATTAGCAGATGCTGCCTGCACTTGATGTCTGTATTTGGCCAAGCCATTGTTTGCTAATTTTCAATAATCTTACATGGTATTGTTTTTATATTCAGTTATTAATGAGTCCTTCTTACCTGGTTCCTCCAGCCTACCAGTATCAAGATGATCTGTGATTAAGACTTTTCTCAGCACCTGTTGGAGAAGACCAAAGTCAAGAATTCATACTTAATTGGTACTCGCCTTCATAGCTTCCACACCCTCTTTGCACTGTCATTTTCATATGGTGCCACAAATTCCCTCCCCACTTCTAGGGCACAGAAGAACCTCTTATTGTTGGAGAAACTCAAAGGATACTCTATGAATGTCTATTTGGGATTTCTAATTCTTACTTTACATTTGATCTACCATATTTTTTCTCTTTATTTTGGCAATCTTTGCTCTTTAACAATATATATTTTTAAAATTACAGAATAAATGCCTTTCTGATAAACTCAGAAAATACACAAAAGGTCCAGCAAAGTGACACAGAATAACTTATAATCTCCTCATTTATTATTAACTTTAATCTATATCTTTCTAATGTATTTTCTATATAGTAACCTAATTACAATCATATTTTATACACTGTATCTCTTTTTCACTCAATAATCCATTATTAATATTTCCCCATAGTAATAAATATTCTTTATAATACTAAGAATAACATAACCTTTTCTCCTAGTGTAAGCACTTTCTTTTTAAGTCAGGAGTGGATTCTGAATGTTAGTATATATCTTTTTTAATACTATTGAGATATGTGCTCTGGTTTCTTCCAGTAATCTACTGGCATAAAAAGCAATATCACTAGTAATAAGTAAGAGTGTCACTCCATAGTCAGACTTCCTGGATATAGGGCCTGCCTCTGCCCTTACCAATGTGTTACTTAAAATAAGTTACTTAATCTTTCAACACTTTCTCATCTGTAAAAGAGGCACAATAATGGGACTAATCTAATTTATTCTTGTGAGAATTGAATGAATATATGAGCAGATCTTAGGATACCGCCTGACAAAAAACCAAAACAACATGTTTGTAATTGCTTCTCAATCTTGAAAGTAACTTCACTTTGTAATGTACTCTGAATATACTGCTGAGTTTTCTCATCTTTATCTAGAACTGGGAGTGATCTCCAGTTTTTTTCATTATTCAACTTTGTTCACATTTGGCATAAAAATATATGGTCTTTTAAAAATGAAGTTAATTTTCATTTTATTCCCTATGCTTTGAAACAATTAAAAAGAACTACAGAACAAAGTCAGAAGACAGACACTAGCCAGCTTCAAGACTTCCTGTAAAGATACAGTAATCAAGACAATGTGGTATTGGCAAAAGAATAGAAAAAGAGATCAACGAAACAGAATAGATTGCCCAGAAATAGACCCGCATAAGTATAGTCACCTGATATTTGACAAAGGAGGAAAGGCAATACAGTGGAGAAAAGATAATCTTTTCAACACATAGTGCTGAAACAACAGGACATCTAAATGCAATTAACCTAGGCACAAACTTTACACCCTTCACAGAATTTGACTTAAATGGATCACAGACCTAAATATAAAATGTAAAAGTATAAGTCTCCTAGAAATAACATAGGAGAAACTCTAGATGACTTTGGGTTTGGTGACTAATTTTTAGATACAGCACCAAAGGCATGATCCCTCAAAGAAATAATTGATAAGCTGGACTTCATAAAAATAAGAAAAAAATTCTGCTCTGCAAAACACTGTCAAGGGAATGAAAAGGCAAGCCACAGACTGGTAAAAAGTATTTGCAAAAGACATATTTGATAAAGGACTGTTATACTATAAAGCATTTATTCAACAATAAGAAAATAAACAACCTGATTTGAAAATGGGCCAAAGACCTTAACAGACATCTCAACAAAGAAGATATACTGTGGGAAATAAGCATATGAAAAGATGTTCCACATCATATGTCATCAAATAAATGCAAATTAAATCAATAAGATACTGATATACACCTATTAGAATGGCCAAAATCTAGAACTCTGACAATCCTAAATGCTGATGAGGTTGTGGAGCAACAGGAATTATTCACTGCTGTAATGAATACAAATGCAAAACGGAACAGGCCCTTTGGAAGATAGTTTGTTGGATTCTTACAAAACTCAACATACTCTCACCATGGGATTCAGAAATTATACTCCTTGGTATTTACTCAAAGGAACTGAAAACTTATGTCCACACAAAAATCTGCACACACATGTTTATTACAGGCTTATTCATAGTTTTGCAAATATTTAAAAACAGCTAAGGCATCCTTCAGTAGATGAATGAAAAATAAACTGTTGTACATCCAGACAATGGACTATTATTCAGTGCTAAAAAGAAACGAGTTATCAAGCCATGAAAAGACATGGAAGAAACTTAGGTGCATATTACCAAGTGAAGGAAGCCAATCTGAAAAGGCCACATACTGTATGATTCCAACTATATGACATTCTGGAAAAGTCAAAGGTATGGAGACAGTGAAAACATTAGTGGTTGGCAGGGCGTAGGGGGAGGGAGAGATGAATAGGTGGAGAACACAGGATTTTTAGGGCAGTGAAAATACTCTGTAAGACACTATAATGGTGGACACATGTCGTTATACATCTATCCAAACTCATGGAATGTAGGGCACCAAGAGTGAACCCTAATGGAAACTGAGTTTGGTGTGATGATGTGTTACTGGAGGTTCATCAGGTGTAACAAATGTACTACTCTGTGGGGGATGCTATAAATGAGGGAGGCTATGCATGTGTTGGGGGACGAGGAGAAACCCCTATCACGGGGTTTCTCTGTGCCTTCCTTTCACTTTTGCTGCTAACCTAAAACTACTCTAAAAATTTTTTTTCTTAAACATAGAGCAATCTCACACTTGAAGGTTTAGAAGACTCACTCAGAACTTCTAAGACCAGCATTCTTAGCAGTAAACTTTTTAAAAATATTATTTTTTTCTGTAGTTATCAAGTTTTCTACTTCTTAAGAAGTTACTTTTGGTAGCATACTTTCTTAATAATTTTTAAATTTTTTCAAGACTTTTATGCAGTATTTTTTTCTTTTCTTAAAAATAAATCCACTTTATATCAAACACTGTATTTCCTTTCCCATTCATAGTTGTAGCTGTATTTATTCTCTCTTTTCTTTGAGTAGACTAGCTAGAGATTTATTAATTTTATTATTCAAACAATTTTCAGACTTATTTTAATCCTACCATCATTCTATTTTTTGATATAATTATTTTTGCTTTAATATTTGTGTAGAGTGCAGAGAAGAATAGTCATGTATAGTTACTTTCATACATTACAATGTTTCACTGATTCATCATGTCTTGCCCATTCGCCACTGCCCCAGAAATATGTCCCTCCCTATTCCTTTGAGAGTACCTCTTGCCTTCTCCATGGTCTATACCAGGGGCCAGCAAACTATACGCTGCATGACAAATCCAGCCTGCAGCCTTTTTTTTTTTTTTTTTTTTTTTTGGTAAATAAGGTTTTATTAGAACACAGCCCAGCCCATTCACTTACCAAATATGTCTATGGCTGCTTTTTATTACAATGGCAGAGTTGAGTAGTTTCAAAAGAGATTATATGTGGCCCACAAAGCCTGAAATATTTACTATCTTTCACAGAACAACTTTGCTGACCTCTAATCTACTCTAGTTTATCCAAATCCTGCTCATTCCTAAAAGTCCAGCTCAAAGATTCTCTTATGTTCTGAGACCACAATAACCTTTCTCTTTCCTCTGAATTGGTAGTTGTTACTGTTTGGGTCACATATTATTTTAATTATCCTATATGTTGTCTTGAGTTTCTTCTCTTCCAAAAGCTTATATTTTTAAATATACAAATTATACATGTAACAGTTTTAGAAAAAGGGACCAGATATGCTGGCTGTCTATAATATGCAAGGCATAATTCTCTGGATTCCTCAGGGAAATCATTTGCCCACTCCCACCCCCAACCCCCTCCACTGCCATCCTCTCCCCAGGTGATATGTGCGACACAACTTTAAGATACTTGTCCACAATGGTGGTATATACTTGAGAGATAGTTATGTGAAATTAAGGATACAATTGGAGCCCCATGTAAGAGTCACAGGGCTTATTTCTCTCTTTGTTAACAGCTTCTGAGAGGATGTATTAGGAGATATCTGTAAAGGGCTAATGCTCACTAGTGTCATTACTCTTCAAAAATCAGTTGTCTAGATCAATCCTCTGGCCTTCATTGGCTTTGAAGGAATGTTTGCTCCTTTCAAACTACAGCTGGATATTAAAGATATACACATATTAAGCATTGGGAAAAGCCGAAAGAGTATGTAAATACTCTAAGCATATGTGTTTTAAGGTGCAAATATTGAGTTTACAAAACAGTAACAAGTTTCAGTCTCTGGTGAGCTCTTCAGCTTCCTCCCTAACTCTGTTTCCATGCTCGCTCAGTCAAGTTTACTTATGGACTAAATGGTTTTCTACTAGGGAGGTATGCCACACTGCTCACTCTCTTTACTTGAGAGATGGTATTGCAAGTGGTGAAGGACTGAGGGTCTGGAGTCAAATCAAATAGGTGCTATCTCACAGGGCAGTTGTGAGAATTCCGTGAGATCATACATGTCATATAGTGCCTGGAACATATAAGCAATTAATAAATCTTAGCTATAATTATTGTTCTTATCATATTATGAAATAAGTACTTTTCTCTTAGAAAATATGTCCAGCAAATAGTTATGTATGTTTTCTTTGAGATATGGATTTAATGGACTACTTGAAATGAAGCTAGCAATCCGGTATCCTAAATTTCCCATCAGTGAGAACATGACCATTTTCTTTTGAATGGTGCCTTAGAAGATAACAAATAAGAGCTCTTACTTTGAAATCAGTCGAATACAAAAGCCTCTTGCAGGGACTCTAATCACTATTTAATCTTAAATAATGAAAACATTAAAGACAAGGAAAAATAACCTGCCAGTACTGATATCACATCTCATGAACACATTGTAATTGTATTTCTTTTCTTTGCATAAAATAACAAGTCTTATGTTAATATAATATAGCCAAAGGCAACCTGAAATGTGCAATCTGTGCAGGAACAGAATTGAGAAAATGTTTGATCAGGAGAACAGGAAGCACACGTTCTGCTACTCCACTCCCAAAATAGAAAACCTATTTAGCACTTTGTAAAACACGCTAAATGAAGTTTGCTCTCTCCTGCAGATAGAGATTTTACTTCATTTTGTGCCAGTGAAATTTTTGAAAATTGCATGAGGAGAGAGCAATTTTTGGCACTTTGGCTAGGAGTACAAAATGTTAGCAAATGGTGCTGAAAGGATCTTAAGTGTAATGTTGGAATAATATTCATACAACACTGGCTGCATCTTCGTTTTTAACCTATTTACATATTCACAGGAAAAAAATGCTTAGCAGTTATTTGTCTAAAGGGGCCTATTTAAGGGGAAAATGGTATTCACAATTTTTGAATACATTGATCAAGAAGGTTGCTGTGAATAACAATTCATAAAGAAAAATATCATTTCAACTATCATAGAAGCAGTAGCAGGATATAGATGGAGAAATTTTGGACATCAATGTTAGTTCTGGACACAGAAAGAAAAGGAGGAAAAGAAGGAAGTGAAAACTATAATACATACCAGAAATTTCCACAGTATAAATGGACACAGAGCCACTAAACAAAGCTGACCAAAACTGACAGAATTTCCAGAGTTCTAACATGGCTCTTTTAATTTCTGACTACTTGAAATGTACAGAAATGGGAGTATCCATCTTAAAAAAGGAATATCCTTTCATTCAAAATGTATTTAACAACTATCTTCTGTATCCGTGGCACAGCTATAAAAACTGTGGCATACAGAAATCACTATATATTTTTTTGCCTAGAAGGAACTTGCAGTCAAGTTAGAGAGAGAATACTGTAGTCAAGAGACACTGAATAGATATTCAGGAGGTATAGAGCAGAAGCACCAACCTCTGGGTATAGGTTGACTTCTACAGAAGGAATTTGGTATTGATATTTGTTAAAATAAGTAAAAAAAGAAGGATTGAGCAGAAACCAAACTGCAATTTTTTGCAGACCATTGTATGTCAAACTGCAGTGCAGGCCTGACAAAGTCTCGGTCACTCTTCTGGGGGTAGGGGCACGACGCTGAAGCATATATTGGCTGTCTGAGCTTTCTCACATTGGGCCAAAATGGCTGAGTCTTTTTTCCCCTGTCTGGATCAGTCATTGGATGTGAACCACCCTGGGAGGTAGTGACCTCCAGCAAGGTGGCTTTCTGCAATAGAGGTGGAGCCTCCCTGAGCTGAGAACTGGGGGCTCTGTTGAAGGCCCCACTCAGCCCCCCCTGTTGGGTGCAGCACATCACTGAAGATGCTCTTGGTGGCGCAGCTCTATGTCTATCCTATTCATTTGTAAAGCCTTTTGAGAACAGCAAATTAAAGCATCCATTAATGAATGTTGAGTGGAAATTCAACAGATCTAGCAATGAACTTTTGAAGAGTTAATGATGTGCAATTACATGTGTACAGACGGTTTAATGCAAAGATCATTCATAAACCAATGTGTTTTACTACTGTGTTTTATCAGGACATCCTGTGTGTTTTCTGTAGCCCAGTAGTTCCATAAAATATTGATAATTTTTCTCCAAAAAAGACTGTAGTCAAAAAATTGGGGGAGGGTAAAAAATTAAAATAATTTTTCTGAGGTACAGCAAAATATCTAGCTGGTTCCATCCTTTGGACTTTTAGGCTGCCAATCTTGACCAACACTGAAGACAGCCAACGTGGTGGTATACAAGTGCCCATATCCTTTTCAACTGCACCCCAAGCCATCCATAAGCTGCTACTTCCAACAATGTATGAAGCCATGTAGCACATCTGTGCCCGTAGACAGCAAAAAGACTTCTGCAGATCACTTCTATGCCAGTATCCCATTGCCATCCGGCCCCAGAGTTCATTTGTAAGAAGAGTCTGATGTAACCAAAGTTGAACCAAGCACTGGTCCCATGTTCTTCTACATATTGTGTCTTTTCATTCCACAAACACCCTATGTAATAAATATTATTATTTCCCATCGTTAGATGAGGAAACCAAGAGTGAGAGAGATTTGGAGATCTCTATAAAAAATTGTTGCATTTTTGGTAAACAGCTAATTAGATTTGAACATAGGTCTGTGACTCTAAATCCATTGTTCTTCCCACTCTTCATCTGATCCATCATCCTATCACTGATCATCAGTACATCCCATGTGTTTTCTGTAACCCAGTAGTTCCATGAAATATTAGTAATGTTTCCCAAAAAAGGGTTCTGTGGTCAGACAAATTTGGAAATCACTAAGCTAAACAAAGTTAAACAGAGTTTCCTTTAAACACAGGAAGTCTCAGAACATGTTCATGCTAATATGCCTTAAGAACCTATAAATAGCTCAAAGGCAGAGGTTTCCATAACTGACTTGACCACAAAAATATTTTTCCTATGGGCATCTTGAAAAACTAAGGATCAACAGAACAAACTATGGGAAATTCTGCTGCACAAGACTTGAAACAATCCTCCTCCTTCAGCTAGATGTCATAAAAGTTCTCTTTCTCTTGTGAGTTGATAAGAAGACAGGTTTTCATCTCTGAAAGGGAACAGGTTCCAGCCTCTTGGGCATATTCTCCAGGCAGTAGATAGGTGCCTTGCCCAATGGGTCCATCATCTGACTTCATGGTACCAAGCCACTGCAGGAGACACACCCATTTAGGGAGACAGCTCAGGGCCCTTTCTCACAGCTTTAGCATGAAAGGAGAAAAAGTTAGGAAATTCTGAAGAAACACAGATTTGTAAATAACAATAACAACACTGTAGGTCCCTAAAGCATTATTTAGAATTTAAATGAGAACCCCTAAGCTCTAAATTTAAATACACACTCAGAGCTACAGATAAAATTCAAAACTCTCACCATGTAAAAGTGGCCTGATAGCAACAATCTTTTACAAAATATATACATTTCTCTTTTTTTTTTTCTATCTTTAGTTAGTGACCTTTTCATGTCTATCAGGTTAATTTCATCTGTGCAATTTGATAGCAATTGCTTCCCAGGGCTAGTCCGGTTTTCAGTTTGCCAATGGTGTTTTCAGGTGTGGAGATCTATGATTTACATTTCCATCTGACTGTTGTCTTTGGATATCTGTGCCTCTGGGTTACTAGGACTAAAAGGAAAGCAGTTACTCATGGAGAAAAATGAAGGGTGGGTAGGCTGAATAACAGCAAAGTCAGTAGTCTAAGACACCACAGACTCCATGTTCTCCAGAAGAACAGCTTTGAACTGCACATGGGAGGCAAGTCAAGGATTGGTTCTTATTAGTATTGCCATAAATTCCCTAAACCTCGTAGGAAGTGTCACCTCTTGTAGCCAGTGGTAATAAATTAAGGATCAAGAGGCTTAAAATTCCATGCTGGAAAAGGTGTTATGCTCTTCCTTCAAGATTCCAATTAAAAACACTCTTTCTAATCATAATTTCCCTTATTAAAATTATAGAATATTTTTTCAAAGATAAACTATTAATACTTAAAATAAATGAAGAGATAATATATGTTAAAGTTTTTCTAGAATATCCAAACCATCAAATACAATTCACATTAGGGTAGACTTGGAAAAAAAAAAAAAAATCCCAAAACAGAGTCAAGAACCAGGTCAGAAGCAAAGGCAGCATCTCTGTTCATGGGTAAATGGGATGTGTGAGCATCAGAAGTGAAGGAGAAGCTTCAACCTACAGGGCTGATAAAGAGCAAGATGGTAAAAGGGTTTTTTTGTTTGTTTGTTTTGAGACAGTCTTGCTCTGTCACAGGCTGACGTACAGTGGTACAATTTTGTCTCACTGCAACCTCCACCTCCCAGGTTCAAGCAATTCTCCTGCCTCAGCCTCCTAAGTAGCTAAGATTACAGGTATGTACCACCACACTCAGCTAATTTTTGTATTTTTTAGTAGAGATGGGGTTTCACCATGTTGGCCAGGCCAGTCTTGAACTCCTGACCTCAAGTGATCTGCTCACTTGGCCTCCCAAAGTGCTAGGATTACAGGCGTGAGCCACCACACCCATCTGCAAAAGGGTTTTAAGAGGCCAAAAGATGGGTCAAAAATTACATTAGCTTCAAGTCTGAAAATTACTTTATTCAGGGACTTTAGAGCAGAAGATGGACCTCAGTTTGAATATTTAACATGTTGCCACTTGTCATTTTATTTCATACCTCTTCCCGTCTCTCTGGACTTTTATTTCTCATTGGTTTAGATAGCATGTAAAATTGAGGTAATAATGTCTGAAAAGACAAAAATGTCTCTTCATCTGCAGGATTCATTTAAATGCAATTGAATCATGAAGAATTTAATAAAATTAAATGGACGCTCAAGTCAAGTAAACTTTTTATATTCAAATAATATGTATTGCTTTATTTTATTGCTTTATTTATGTTTACTGGCCATTTGTATTTCTTCTGTTGTACCTTGCCTGTTCATGTCTGTTGCCCATTTGTTAAATGAGAATGTGTTTTTCTCATTGATTTTTATTAGCTAATTCTACATTGAAGATACAAATTATTTGAATGCTATATATATATATTGTATATATTTTGGTAAACTAGTTTGGGCATATTTAGGATATGATGAAGTATCTTCTCTGTTTTCTAAAATATTGAGGGAAATCATAGAAAAATAATCACCAAAACAAAAAGAATAGACAAAATTTATTTAACTAGTATCAAGGTATGTGCTACATAAATGATCCAATCCATTATTTGGATTATTTTAATTTTTATGGTCACCAAATATGAATTTTAAAAATTTTGAAGGCATAATAGATTTTATGAATAATAATACTTAAATCCCCAAAGAAATATAAGCTACTTTTCTTTTTCATCTTTAGTTATGTTTCCCAAAGAATAAAGTACAGTTTTCCCAATTTGTACTCAAATTATTTGAATGTGAAATGAAAAGATAATTGTGTGAATTAAACTTAAAACACACAAACTCATACAGATAATCACTCAGGCATGCATTGAAGAGTCTGTGAATAGAATAAAAATGTTTCCCCTTTTCTTTCTGTTTCTACTCTTTCTGTAGTTTTGACAGAACTATTAGTGTTGACACACTAGCATAATCTGTTGGATTTTCTAGTAGCTACAGCACCATGGTTTTGGCGTTTCCTCAGTTATAATAGCAATAATGATGGACATGGCTAATGCACCAGAGACCGGGCTACAATGCTTTTCATGCATGACCTAATACAACAATTCTATGGTGGCAGGTACTATGATCTCCATTTTACATACATATGAAATAAATGTAGGCACAAGAGGTTTAAATAGTCTTTTGACCAAAGTCACACAATAGTAAATGGTAGGGCCATGATTCCCTCCCAGATCTCACGGGCTCCAGGAGCCGTGTGCGGACAACTGTGGTACACTGCCTGTCAAAACATAGAACAAAACAAAGAAAGGGAGATATCACATTCAGCTTTTTTTAACAATGGTGGTAGATTCAGAATAGAAAAAAATGGAGGAAATCTGACTGTTTTCTAGATCTGATTTATTTAACAAATTGCTTACCTACTTATTTGGATCTACAGAGATAATTGCCTAGCTCTTGAGTTCAGACTCTAACAGGGAAACAGACACATAAACAAATAAACATTTTTTTTTTCCAGGCAGGAGGCAATTAAGGTGATTTCAGTTAAGGGTGGTAAGAGAGTTGGGACAGAAGTGATTGTTGTAGCCAGGACCCAGCAATTGGGAACAGGAATGGCATCAGGAGGGCAGATGGACTTACTTTAGAGAAAAGTCATCATAGTTGATAAAAACCTGTACAGATTAAGTCCAATAATGCCAAGTACTATGCTAAGCATTCACGTTCTCATTTATTCCTCCCATTAACCTGCGAAATCTACACCATTATTACCTTTGCATTACAGATGAGGAAACTGAGATGATTTACCAAATCTTCCCGAGTCAGTTTACTAGCAAGCGTTGGAACAAGGCAGGAATGCCTACCATCCTGCACTTAACCATTAAACAACACAGTACCCTCTTCTTCTTCTGAAAGAGGATAAAATTAAGTAGTAGCAAACGATAGAGAAATGTTTGTCTGTGTGTGTGTGTGTGGTGGGGTGGGGGTGGATTATACTTAGTAGTGCCTATTTCTTTAACCAATTAGAAGCTAGGCTATCTGCCCCAAATGAGGGAATATGATTGAAGGGGAGACTTACAGAGAGTTGTAAACATTCATATCCAGCTAGGAGCTGATCAGAGAAGAGTATATTTAACATTCACAGTTATTCAATGTTGTGCAAACAATGACATTTGGGCAAGAAGTACTCATACCAGAGTTCACTAAGGAAAATTCATGGAGACAGAAGACATAGGTCTCCACCTTTCACTTAATTCTACAGCATGAGAGACCTATTTAGGCCAAGTTTCAGATTCAAGTAGAAAGAGCTGAACTTTGGGATGTGGAGTTGTGAATCCAGTCCATTTGAAAGTGTCATCCCTCTCCTAGTATAATCAAGGATCAGGATACAAACATCATATACAGATGGTCTCCAAGTTATGATGGTTTAACATGTGTGTTTTCAGCTTTATGATGGTGTGAAAGCTGTATGCATTCAGTAGAAACCATACTTTGAATTTTTCCCTTTTCTAGGGCTAGCGAGTACTCTCTTACAATGCTGAGCAGCAGCAGTGAGTCACAGCACCTGTCAACCATGCCATCATGAGGGTAAGAAAATGCTACTCTACCAATGAGTTACCAGATAATTTTTGCCCATCTGAAGGCTAATGTAACTGTCCTGTGCACATTTAAGGTAAGGTAGGCTAAGCTTTGATGTTCTGTAGGTAAGGTGTATTAAATGCATTTTTTACTTGAGATATTTTCAGCTTATGATGTATTTGTAGGGACATAAGCCCACTGTAAATTGAGATCTGTAGGGTAATGCAACCTCAGTGCAAGACTTTCCTAACAACTCAAAGCTCATGACCGGGAGTCAGCAGCTTCTTCCCCGGTGTGATCTGGATTTGAGGTCCACACTTCACAGTTACAGGCGTATGATATCGCAAGCTCTCTGTATTTCTGTGGAATCGGTAGTGATATCCCCTTTATCATTTTTTATTGCAACGATTCAATTCTTCTCTTTTCTTTTTTGTTTGTCTGGCTAGGGGTCTTATCTATTTTGTCGATCTTTCAAAAAACCACCTCCTGGATTCATTGATTTTTTTGAAGGGTTTTTTGTGTCTCTATCTCGTGATCAGTTCTGCTCTGATCTTAGTTATTTCTTGTCTTCTGCTAGCTTTTGAATTTGTTTGATCTTGCCCCTCTAGTTCTTTTAATTTTGACATTAGGGTGTCAATTTTAGATCTTTCCTCGCTTCTCAGGAGGTCATTTAGTGCTATAAATTTCCCTCTAGATACTGCCTTAAATGTGTCCCAGAGATTATGGTACATTATGTCTTTGTTGTCATTGGTTTGGAAGAACATCTTTATTTCTGCCTTCATTTCATTATTTATCCAGTAGTCATTCATATGCAGGTTGTTCAGTTTCCACGTAGTTGTGCAGTTTTGAGTGAGTTTCTTAATCCTGAGTTCTAATTTGATTGCACTGTGGTCTGAGAGACTGGTTGTTATGATTTCTGTTCTTTTGCATTGCTGAGGAGTGATTTACTTCCAATTATGCAGTGAATTTTAGAGTAAATGCGATGTGGTGCTGAGAAGAATATATATTCTGTGGATTTGGGGTGGAGAGTTCTGTAGATGTCTATTAGGTCTGCTTGGTCCAGATCTGAGTTCAAGTTCTGGATATCCTTGTTGATTTTCTGTCTCATTGATCTGCCTAATATTGACAATGGAGTGTTTTAAGTCTCCCAATATTATTGTGTGGGAGACTGATTCTCTTTGTAGGTCGTTAAGAACTTGCTTTATGTATCTGGGTGCTTCCGTATTGGGTACATATGTATTTAGGATAGTTAGCTCTTCTTGTTGCATTGATCCCTTTACCATCATCCAATTAATGCCGTTGTCGCTTTTGATTTTTGTTGATTTAAAGTCTGCTTTAACAGAGACTAGGATTGCAATTCCTGCTTTTTTTTTTTTTTTTTTTTTTTTTTGCTTTCCATTTGCTTAGTAAGTCTTCCTCCAACCCTTTATTTTTAGCCTAAGTGTGTCTTTGCATGTGAGATGGGCCTGCTATACTTTTTTTCTTTAGTTCCCAGAGTCAGCTTAGGACCATTTGAAAAAACAATCAGCATTCTTCCATCTAAATTCAAAGACAGTGTTTGGAAAACTGTCTTTGTAGAACAAAATCATCTACATTTACTTATTTAGTGATAAAACATGATGATAAAAATAATTTCTGAATCCTAAAATGTCTGCAAATGAGAATAAAGAAGAATGCCACAGGCTAGCAGTTTTAACATATACACTCTCCAACTGTTGGGGCTGATACAGCCCAGTTGAAGAGTGCATGTTAAAAAATAAAATGTGGCCAGGAGCAGTGGCTCACGCCTGTAATCCCAGCACTTTGGGAGGCTGAGGCGGGTGGATCAAGAGGTAGAGAGTTCAAGACCAGACTAGCCAATATGGTGAAACCCTGTCTCTACTAAAAAATACAAAAATTAATATATGTATGTATATAAATAAGTTGGGCTTATTTATAAGTTGGGTCAATTTATACAATCTGTAGCTATGACTGTTAAAATGTGTAGTCTATAGTATAAAATTATGATTATGTACCCTAAGAAATATTGTATTAAGCCCTTTAAAATAGGCAGCATCTATTATTCCTTTACAGAGACAAAAAATTTAAATGGCAGCAAGAAAATTTAAATTGGACACTTTGGAACAGTGAGAATGGTTAAGCCAAGGAATAGGCAAAGGAATCTCCAACCTCATCAATGACAGACAGTTATATGTTAGATGATTTTTGAGATACTATCTGTAGACTTAAGACTATCTCAGAATTATGGAGATGATTCTAAATTGAGGGTGGCTTACACTTGTAGTAGGTGTATTTCAAGTGGCAATTTCTATTGTAGACACAGATGCATGTTTAAGGATAAAGTGTTTACAAGGATCAATGAATGTCACAAAAGTAAATCTCAGACAGTTTTCCATTTGTGATCCTAAACTTTGGCAACTTTATCCAGACTTGGCATCATTCTTTCAGATTAGGATTCAGGCTATTTCCATCCTAAGTAAAAGAGGGATTAAAATCAAGGAAAAGGAGAACCACCTCCTGTGACTTCAAAGGTATTCTGAGCAGAGTGCCTGCTCCCAGTTTCATCTCTCACTGGTGAAATCCAACAGAAGGGATTGCAAATTGTTTAGGCCACCTCTAGTGGGTTGTCTTGGTTGGAAGACCTCAAAGGGAAGGGTTTAATTAGGAATTTAACATTGGCTTCAAAAAAGAAGTCACAATATCTAGGTATTGCATGCAGGGAAGTTGAGTCATTCACAAAAGAATTTCCTGCTAAAAATTCTTTAGTGGCACGGAGTGTGTCTTGCTAATTGGGGTGATGACCACAACAACGCCAGTGGCCAGCCCTTTGCCCAAGGTGGCTGCCTCCATTAGAAATGGCAATATGCCCTTTTTGTGTACTCTGAAAGATGCCTGGTGGGGAGGCCCGAGGAGCCACTGGCAACCTTTGTGGAGAGGGCAGGTCTGGGCAGACCAGGGACCAGCAGGGCTGAACAGCCACCTGCTGACAGGGCCATTCTTCCTCATGAACGAATCCAGGGGATTCCATTAGAGAAAGTGCTGCTTTAAGCATGCTGCAGCCACCTTTAATGATTTCCAGGGAAGGAAATGAGTCTCCCAAATCAATTATGACACTCAATTAGGTTACTTAGGCCGATGAATCCCAAGTGAAATTAGAGGATGGGATGTGTGATTCAGGGGCCTGCAACTCTGCCGGCTGCAGGGCCCAGGGACTGCCAGAGCTAATATTTGTTAATATTCCTCTTCTACCTTTGAATTGTAGTGCTTAGTGCCAGCCCAGTCCTGAGCACAGTGTGAGCGCTCAGTTAAAACTAAATCTCAGTGCCTTTTCTTCTGGGTTTGACCTATGCACTCACTTGGAAGATCAGATATGCTTGGGAAATGTATTTTATGTCATAAAAAAGGCTGAACATCTCTAGTACATGGTCTTTTAATTTCTTCACTGATCTGAATTTTTGAAGTCACACAGGTGTTTTTCAATATTGAAAATGAGCAATTAATTTGTTCTTCTATAAGCTTCTCTGAGAAAGAGTGAAAACAGAAGGAAACAAAGGTTAAATCTGTGCATATGAGCCATGCAATTCCTAGGAGACAATATCCATAATTTGTCTCAGTGTTGGAAGGTGCCCCGATAATGGGGTAGAGTGTCTGTGCACAAGTATTGTTGAAGAGACCAGCCTGTGATCAAGAGGTCTTTCCCTAATGTGCAATATGAAGACTCCTGAAGTCTTTTGGGCTACCTCCTTTTGTCTCTGATCTTAACACAGTGCTGAGTGTCCCACAGCCACTACGGGTTTTATCATTTCAGAGGTGGGGAAAATGGTTGTGTTAGTTGTGTCCTGCAAAAAAGAATCCAGTTAGTAGTGCAACAGGGAAATAAAACCCAACCCTGATCCCTGCTCTCTAAGCCATGCTTTCTGCTCACTGAGCCAAATGTTCCCATCCCTGAAGGGAGTATATTTTTTCTAATCTGCATAAAAAGTACTATATGATTTAGCAGAAGCCCTGTAGTTATGGTTAGCTGCATTATTGTGGATGTCTTGGAAAACTTGGCAGATGTCCATACCTGCAGAGGTGTACAACAGCAAACCCCAGAAAGAAATAAAAGAGAGTATGGGAAAGCCAACATGCAAAATTAAGGCTCAGAATTTTCCAGAATTGAGAAAATATGAATTCACAGACACAGGAAACACAGTAAAACACAATGCAAAATTTAAAAGAAATCCACACTTGGATAGGTTTTAGTAAAACTGTAGAACACCAAAGACAAAGGGAAAATTTTAAAAGCAACAGGAAAGAAAATGATACACAAATCACAGGTAGGCTCTTTAAAGCAATAGAGGAAGCTAGAAAACAGTTAAATAATATTTTCAAAGTGCTGACAGAAAATCACTGCCAACTTATACTCTCAGCACAACTGTCTTTCAAGAACAAAGGCAATATAAAGACATTTTTGGCAAATGAAGGTTGATATCATAACTAAAAGATCTTTACTAAATGCACTTTCAAAGGAAATAGGGAAAATTATTCCTGAAGGACAATCTGAGAGACACAAGAAGAAAAGAGAGCAACTAAATGTTTAAACTGGAGGTAAATCTAAACAACATTATTTGTATAAAATAGTAATAATCTCACACTTGATGTCTTAGAAATAAAGCAAAACATTCAAAGTGGAAGAAAGAGTGATTAGAATTAAAGCATATTAAGAATCTGTGTATTTTCCCATTGAAAGACTATTGGTATTGCTTATTAATTTTGTTAAGCTTACTTGCAAAATTTCAAGGGTGATCACTAAAACAGAAATGAAATGAATAACTTACAAACTAATAGTAGGAAAACTGGAATTAAAAAAAACAAACAAAATATCCCATCAACCCCCCAAATGGCAAGATGATACATAGAAGAATCAGAGAAAATGTGACTCAAATAGAAGAAACAAAGTAAGATGGTAAAAAAAAAACAAGCCCAAATACGTCAGTAATCACAGTAATTGGGATTATATTAAACTCGCTAGTTTAAAAAAAAGGGTATCAGACTCAATGAGAAGTCAAACCTACTGTATGTTGTTTACAAGCAGTTCCCCTAAAACATATCTAAGGACATGAGATAGTTGAGAATAAAAGGACAGAAAAAACTAACCATGCAAATACTAATAAAAATGCAGCTGAGATGGCTATAATAACAGCAGATAAGATAGACTTTGAAGCAAAATCCATTCTTGTGGCTAGAGTGTGTCCCAACAGAATGACAAAGATTTCAACTCCCTAGGAAGATCCAACAATTCTAAAATTGCATATAACTAATAAAATTGCTTCAAATGATATAAATCAAAAGTTGATAGAACTACAGAGATAAATGGACAAATCCTTTCTCATAGTGAGAGATTTCAACACATTTATCTCAATTCTTGATAGGTCAAAGATATTTTTAAAAAATTAGTACAGATATAGTGGCCTTTTATTTTCCAATAATTTCATTAAAAAATAAAAATATATGTAAGTACTACTCTGAACACAAGAACTTACTCTAATCTCAGTAAAAAGCAAAAACCCCTTATGCTTTATTTAAATTTAGAAAACACATTGTTATTGTATATATAATTTCCAATGTGCATTTAGAAATTTTAGAGATTTCTTTATTACTATCTCAATTACATCCACTGATCTAGTGAAACCCACACATTTTAAATATAGTTCCACAGAAGACTTGAACAACACAATTCATAAGCTCAATTTAATGAACATCTAAAGAAATCTATATTCAATACCTGAATACACATTCTTATATAGAATTCATGGAATATTTATGAAAACTGACCAACTAGAGCAATTCTCAAGAAATTTTGAACAGATGGAATCTGACCACAACAGAATTACATTTCAAACCAATATATAAAAATTAGTTACATGTATGTATGAGAAACAGAAAAATGTAATTACCAAAAAAATCCTATTTTATATGAAATAGAACAAGTCAAAGGAACCTAGGAATATATACTAGCCATAAACATTTACATGGTCCTTAACAATCAGACCTCTTTCAAAATACTTCATATATGTTAATTTACTATTTGCAATATCCCTTTAAAGATGAAGAAATTGAGGCACATAAGTTTACAGAGCCAGTAAATAGCGGGATTCACATCCAGGTAGTCTGGTGCCAGATTCCATACTCTTCATCATTATTATTTGCTACTTCTCAAAAGACATGCAAGATCTCTGGGAAATCCATAAAGGTTTATTGAAAGGCATTTGCACCTAATAGATGGCTATATTACATTTAGGATTGGAAAGACTCCAAATAATTAAGATATCAATGCTTTCCCAAGTTGTTCTTAAATTCAGTGCGAGTTCAATCAAAATATTAACAAATTGCTTCTAGGAATTCAACAAATTGATTTTAAATTTTATATAAGACAACAAATGTTCAATAAAATAAGACAATAATTGAGAGAGAATAAGGTAAGATTTGCCCTACCAGATGTAAATACTTGTTATACACTGTTTTGGCTAGGGTAGTGTGATATTGACCAGAAATAAATTTGACAAAAGGAATAAAATAGAGAAGAGAGAAAGAGACCTGCAAAACAACTGACCTTTATATGTCAAACGTGGCATTGTATAGCTTGGGAATAGAACTGACTGTTCAATGGTGATTATTAAAAAGGCAGGAAACAACAGATGCTGGTGAGGCTGTGGAGAAATAGGAATGCTTTTACACTGTTGCTGGGAGTGTAAACTAATTCAACCATTGTAGAAAACACTGGCAATTCCTTGAGGATCTAGAACCAGAAATACCATTTGACCCAGTAATCCCATTACTGGGCATATACTCAAAGGATTATAAATCATTCTACTATAAAGACACATGCACACGTGTGTTTATTGCAGCACTATTTACAATAGCAAAGACCTGGACCAACCCAAATGCCCATCAATAATATCAATAATAGACTGGATAAAGAAAAGGTGGCCGTATACCCCATGGAACACTATGCAGCCATAAAAAAGAATTAGCTCATGTCCTTTGCAGGGACATGGATGAAGCTAGAAGCCATCATTCTCAGCAAACTAACATAGGAATGGAAAACCAAACACTGCATGTTTTCACTCATAAGTGGGAGCTGAATAATAAAAACACATGGACACAGGGAGGGGAACATCACACACCAGGGCCTGTCGGTCGGGTTGGGGGCAAGGGGAGGCAGAGCATTAGGACAAATGCCTAATATATACAGGGCTTAAAACCTAGATGACAGGTTGATAGGTGCAGTAAACCACCATGACACATATATACCTATGTAACAAACCTGCACATTCTGCACATGTATCACAGAACTTAAAGTAAAATAAAAATAATTACAGAAAAAGGACTGACTATTCAATTAACGGTGTTTGGACAACTGGTGAAGTTGGACTTATGGAAAAAGACTGAACCCTACTTCATATCATACATAAAAATCAACTCACTATGATTCAAGGCTTAACTGTGCAAAAGCCAAAGATTAAAAAAAAAATAGGAGGCAATACTGGAGAATATTTTGTTGAACATATGTTCCTGAACAATACATAAAGTATAAACCATAAAAGAAAAAGCTGATTTCCCAGCTACATTAAAATAAAACATTTCTGTTTGGCCACAAAAATTTCAATGCATATTATTAGATGATATTAAGGAATCATTAATTTTATTAGATAAAATAATGTTAGTATATGGTTTGGTTTTGTTTTTAAGAAAGAGTCTATTAGAGATACACACTGAAGTATTTCCTAGTGCAACAATATGATGCAAGACTTGCTTTAAGATAGTCCAGGAAAAAAAAAAAGTGGAGGGAAATACATGACATGAGATTGGAAACATGATTACTATTGAAACTGGGCGATTAGTATGTGGAAGTTATTTACAACTATCTTTACTTTTGTATATGTTTTAAAATTTTTATCAGAAGAAGGAAGGAGAGAAAGAGGAGATAAAAGAGGAGGAAGAGTAGAATTACATTTATCAAAAAACACTGTGTTAGTCTGGGTTCCCCAAGTGGTAGATGCCAAGATGGAATTAATGGTGCAAGAGATTTGCTGGGGTAAGCACCTGTGAGGAATAAAGGTCAGAAGAAGGAGCAGTATGGGGGAGAGTCTGAGACTATGATGCAGGCCTGACACCTGGAAACAGGGAGGGGCAAGAAGAAGGATCAGATAGGAAGAGCTGCAGCCTGTAGTGCCACACTGAGAAAGCCCTGGGCAGGCTTCAGTACCTCCACTATGCTCAGGTTTGACCAGTAGCAGGTGATCCAAAGGTACGGCTAATGAAGGTTGTCATCTAATTACTTCCCCTATGGTTCTCTCTGAACAGCGCATTCCCATGGTTACCACTGACACCAGAAAGAAGTGAAAAGACAAACACAGACTTGAAGGAGTAACACAGAAGACTTGAAAACTATAAACACTATAAAGAATTTAAGGAAAAAAGGTCAAACAAATATAGAATTAAAAAGAGGCAAAAGACAAAACAGGCATTTCACAGAAAATAAAATACATAGTCTGAAGTATGTGAAAAGTTTCATCGATAACAAGGACGATAAAAATTAAAACCAGTTCATACCCACAAGATTGGCAAAAATGTTAGAGTTGAATATACCAAATGTTTGTAAAGTTACACAATAAAAGAAACACTCCATTGAATGCTTATAGGAGCACTAATTGCCTTTGGAAATCAGTGTGTCATTAGCTGATAAAGCTGAAAACAAGAATTCACAACTCAGTATTTCCATTCTTAGTTACATATCTGTGTTTGCTTTCTATTGCTGCCATAACAAATTACTACAAACCTAGTGGCTTGAAACAACACAAATTTATTATCTTACAATTCTGTGGGCCAGATGTCTGTATGGGTCTCCCTGAAACAAAAGAAAGGTGTTTGCAGACTGCATTACTTCCCGGAGGCTCTAGGAGAGAATCTGTTCCCTGTTCTTTCGCATTGCTGGCACAATTCGGTTCCTTGAGATTGTAGGACTGAGTCCCCTGTTGGTTCACTGTAACATGAGGGCTGTTCTTGATTTCCAGAGGCCTCCAGATTCTTCTGCTTTTGGCTCCTCTCCTCCATCTTCAAAGACAGCAAGGACAGGTTGAGAAGTTCTCGAGTTGCATCTGTCTGACCAATTCTTTTGCCTCCATCTTTTGCTTTTAAGGATTTGTGTGATTAGCTTGGGCCCACCTAGATAATCCAGGATAAAGTCCTTTTCTCAAGGCCTTTAACTTTACTCACATCCGCACATTCTTTTTTTTGCCATGTAAAACAATATGCTCACAAACTCTGTGGGTTAGAACTTAAATGTTTTTAGGAGGATACTATTTGGCCTACCACATCATTGTAAAGGCACTTACACACACACCAGGACATATGGTTTGGAATGTTCATAGCCACATAGTGCATAGACAATAGAAAGTGAAGACAACCAATATTCATTAATGGTAGGATGGTTGAATAAATTCTGGTATGTTTACAAAGTGGAAAGACATACAATAGTGAAATAATGAATAAACTACAGATACACAAAATAAAATGTTGACACCCCCAAAGTTAAGTAGTAGACACACAGAAGTCTCTGAAACAATCATTCTGCAACCTCTTTACTTATTTCCAACCTGTTCCAGATTTGACCCACTTCCCCTTTAGTTCTCCCAAATTCATAATCCCATGTGTTCAGTGGGCTCAGCATTGGTATCTGGGCACTCAGTTCTGAACTCTCAGGGCTCCCATAGGCATTGGATTCTCATCTTCCCACTGGCTTTCCCCATAATCTTCTACCCTAGAAAGGCAGCTTGATCTTAGCCTCCTTCTCCAGGCCAGCCCCTGACCCAGCTCTCTGGTTGGACATCCTTCTGACTCACCAAACCTCAGAGGTAGGATCAGACACAACTCAGTCATGGACTCCTTTGCAGCATAGAAGCTCACCAAGAAGGAAAATGTCTACATGTTAGTGGGATTTCTGGGGAGGGAAGAGATAGAAGATTATCTATTTTGAAGGCATATTCCCAGCCTAAAAATATGGCTTTGGTTTCTCATTCTTGTTCACTGTTGAAATCTATAGCTAAGTTAGAAACTTAAAAAGCAAAGGAAATGTAGCAACTCTGAACTTCTGAGAGAGTGAATATGAAAAGTTAGTTCTCTATTTATAAATAGAAAAATATTCTTTTTATAGTTAAGACTTGGTGATAGTTATTTTTACTCGGGAATTCCACCAATTCTTTGCTGGACTGAGGGAGAAAATTACTTTTCACCTAAATGAGAGAAAAATATTATTTAGCACTTATGTGTTGGTCTCCAACCTTGACTGTACATTAAATGACAAAGGGCGCTTTAAACAAATATTGATGTCTGGGTCCCATGCCTAGGGATTCTGAATCAGTTGATCTGGAAACTTCCTGGGCAGCAAGGGTTTTAAGGTCTCCAAGTGATTCCAATGTACAGCTAAGGCTGAGCTGACAACCTCTTCCTAGGGTAAACATGTCAACACAGGTGCTCAGTGACTCTTCACAACAATCCTGTGAAATACCAGCCCTGCGGATGAGAAACTAGAGCTCAGAGAGGTTAAATAACTTACCTATGACCACACAGCTAGTAAGGGTATGAAACAGCATTTCCGACCAAGTTCATATGACTTCAAAGTCCATGCACTTAACCACTAGTGAGTGAGGAAAAGCTGTCATTGTGGAGAAGGGTGAAATTAAATGTAGATAAGAACCTGCTTAGCAACTTTAATTTCCCACTCTAGAGCCATTATATTCTTTCTTACAGACACAGTCAAGGCTGAATCTCTACAACTCTTGTTCTTGAAAGAAATCTTAAAGGTTTGCTCAGAGTATTCATCATCCTTGTACCCTAGATCTGGAAACTGGGCTCTCATCTTATGCCTATGAACTAAGGCCCTGAGATGTCCCGAAGTAAAGGAAGGATGAGGATAAAGAATGGACAATGGAGCTAGAGTCCTGGGTTCAAATCCTGTCTGCATGTGATATATCACTGACTTTGGGTAAGTAAGCTAACCTCTCTGAGTCTCAATTTCCACATCAATCATGTGAAAAATAAAGCCTACATTGTTGGATTGTAGTAAGGAGTAAATGAAATCTATATAAAGAGATAGTATAACATCCAGCTCATAGCAGGTACTCAAAAAAGTGTAGATGTAGTATGATATTATAAATAAATATGATTATTACTTGGTACCCTTGTTTCACTGCAGTAAGTTTGTTGCTTTACCTTACCAAGAATTGCTTGAATGCTGCCATTGAGTCCTTTTTTTTTCAGCCCCAACCATAAAGATGTACAGCTCAATCTCTGTGACGCCTAAGGGTTGCCCCCTAGGACTTCAACCTGGTACCCACAGTCAGACGCTACTTCTACCGCTCTCTCTTACTATGCTCCTCCTGCCTGCCTCCTAGAAATATTGAAGGTGTTCTTGATGCAAGGACTATGTTCATTCAGATCCCTGCAGAGCACCCACCTCAGGGCTGTTCCAGATTACCCATGTGACCCGAAGAAATATGCTTCCCTGGCTTCCAATCTCCAGTCCTCTCTTCTTTGGCCCAACTTGCTATATCCATGGCAATCCAAGATATTACTTCTGGCAAGTAAAAGCATAATGTTAACCCATTGATTTGTGTATCAAAAACTCTAACGCCACTGGTTTAAAAGTTTGGGCTGAAGGATGAGACAAACCCTCCCAGTTTCCTCAGAGGGATTCCAGCCTAACCCAAAGCCACAAATGTGGTGGGGACGGAACTCTCATTTATTCCAATCGTTGCATAAACATAGATAAAGAGGCATAATTCTCTTGAGAGATTTTCAAGGTCCTCCTTAAAGTGTGTTTCCCTCACTTTTGTGGTTCTAAACTACAGCCACAGCCTCAAGACCAAATTACAGCCTTTGGCGGCTGGTTTCAGTCTGGTGGTTACGGCAATGAATTTGGAGTCAGGAATCCTGGAGTCTCAGCCAACTATTCCCTGGGTAACCACAAGCAAGTTAAATGCCCTTGTCTCAGTTTTTCTATCAGTCAAATGGGGTAATTTTTCTTTCCTTCTACTTCAAAGGCATATGTAATGACAATTAATTACCTCATGGCCACAGTAAATTTGGAACTTTCTGTTCAGTAACAAAGTTATTGTCAGTTTTTTCCTTCAAAGCATAATCCTTGAATCTTGGGATTATTTTCACTTTTGGATGTCTGAATGTCACAGCTAGAGGATCATTCAGGGGTGTTTTTTCTTTAGGGTTACTAAGCCACATACTCAATTGCCTTAATGCTGTCAGATGGAAGCAGAAAAAATCTTCCAAAACATTAAGCCAAAAAGCCTGGATTCAGCTGAAGAGAACAGCATTGCTAAAGCACATGGGTGGCTTTCTTTAGTCCCAACTGCTGGGGCTTCCCCATAATATATACACCTAATACCATTTGAAAAATGCTGTAAAGAAACAGTTTGGTATTTGTAGATAAATATGGCCTAGTTAAAATTTCCCATCCCCTCTTCCTGTTTGTGTAACACCAATATCATTATCTGCCATGTCTCTATTACTTTTAGCTTTTAAAGGATCCTTTTTCACAATTCATATATATATATTTTTTTTGAGACGGAGTTTCGCTCTTGTTACCCAGGCTGGAGTGCAATGGCGCGATCTCGGCTCACTGCAGCCTCCGCCTCCTGGGTTCAGGCAATTCTCCTGCCTCAGTCTCCTGAGTAGCTGGGATTACAGGCACGCGCCACCATGCCCAGCTAATTTTTTGTATTTTTAGTAGAGACGGGGTTTCACCATGTTGACCAGGATGGTCTCTATCTCTTGACCTCGTGATCCACCCGCCTCGGCCTCCCAAAGTGCTGGGATTACAGGCTTGAGCCACCGCGCCCGGCCCCACAATTCATATTTTAACACTGAAAAAATTGAGTGTCTCCATGTATACAACCAGTGACAGACCTGTGGGGGTGAAACTCATTTACAAATACTACTTTTTGACCAACTTTGAGAAAGAAACAACTTGAAAGTTGAATTCCTACAGCTGATAAAAGTGATAGCCATTGAGAAAAGAAATGAAATTGTAGAGTTAACAGACATTTTAATTTTTGTGCATACATAGTAGGTGTATATAATATTATTTTTAAGTACTTAAATTACTATTTATACTGCTGGGTTTTCCTCTTTAGTTTTGTTTTGTATGGCTGTCACTTCTGAATAAGAGTGTAAATTTTGACAATTTAGTAGAATATTACTGTTCCCACATAACGTAGATTATGAACACATTCAATTCTGTTTTTTAATGGTTAGCTGACAATTGAAATAGAACAAATACAACTCATCACAATTATTCTTCTCTGCTATAAAGTAAATAAAATTATGGTACTGGGGATTTTAGCCAATTACAGTCCTCAACTTTAAATAGTGTGTTTCATTATTAATGCTTAAACAGATATGTCCTAAAAACGACTCAATGAAGTTAAGTATTGCATATACATTAGATATAAGAGATTAATTCACTTTGATTTATGTGCTATAGTATAAAGATTATTCATTAATGAGCTACAGATTCAGCTTCTCAGGTTTTTCTGGTTCTCCCACTAACTCTCTTTGTGACTTTGGATAAGTTCTTTCATATGTCAGGGCCCCAGTTTCCTGATTTTAACAGGTTCATTTGTGTTCACTTCCCCTCTACCAAAAAAAGAAGTGTTGAAATCTTAACCCCCAGTATCTCAGAATGTGACCTTAGCATCTGAAAGGGAGGTTCTTGCAGATGTAATGAATAAGATGGTCCTACTGGAGAAGATGGGTCCATTATCCAATAAGACTAGTGTCCCTATAAGATGATGGCCACCTGAAGTCAGAGATATGTAGGGAGAATGCCATGGAACATTAAAGGCAGAGATTGAAGTTATACAGCTGTAAGCCAGGGAACATCAAAGATTGTCTGCAAACCACCGGAAATTAGGAAGAGACAAGGAAGGATTCTTTCTCACAGGTTTCAGAGGGAGCATGGCCCTGCTGACACCTTAATTTCAGACTTCTAGGATTTCAGACTTCTAGCCTCCAGAACTGTGCAACAATAAATTTCTGTTGCTTTGAGTCACCCAGTCTGTGGTACTTTGTTATGGCAGCCCTAGGAAACTAAAATGCTGGTATTTAAATTGAGAGTGCTGGACTCTGAAAGCCTCATCCAGAAACATATTTTGGTTTTCTAAGTCAGGAGTCAATTTTTCTATAAGCTTTTCCTGTAATGGGACAGATCATAGGCTTTTCAGGTTATGTAGTCTCTGTCATAAATACTCAATTCTGCCGATTAAAAGCTGCCATAGATAATTTGTAAATCAATGAGTGTGGTTACGTTCCACCAAACTTTATTTATAGACACTGAAATTTGAATTTCATATAACTTTTCTGAATTGAAAGATGGTATTGCAAAAAATTTCTCCACTACTTAAAAATATACACGTGATTATTAGCTCTTAGGCCACACGAAAACAGGAAGGGGGGCTGGATTTTGTTTGCAGATGCAACTTGTTGAACCCTGTTCGAGGCTGATGACATAAACTTGACCCACTTGGTAGAATGCACGACAAAAAAAGCAATATGCACTCTTTTACTTAGGACACATGAGATAAGTGGCCTGACTTGCTGTGGGTGAGAACTGTATTCATAGTGTGATCTCTCTCCATCATAAAAATACTTTTGTAAACTCATCTGAGAATCACATATCAAAATGCATGATAGTGCAGTAGTTTTTTAAAACTCCATTTTATTATTTTATCTCTTTTCTTTAGTATTCAAAGTTATTTTAATAGTAGCATAAATATTAACAATGAAAATGATCACTATTTGTTGACACAGGGTTCCATTTGGCACCATGCTATTAATCCTACAATAATCTTACAAGTTACATAGTCCTTTATCTCCTTTACAGATGAGGCTAAGTAACATGCCTGAGGCAACATGACTAACACATATCTGAGCCAAGAGTACCTCAGATGATTCTGATTCCAAGGTATATAAACGAAACCACTTTAAATACTATTGTTAATTTCTTGTTATGGTTGATTCTAAATTTCCAATGTTAAGAATCAATTACTGGGATCTGGGATCCAAGATGGCCATTTAGGAACAGCTCAGGATTGCAGTTCCCAGTGAAAGCACAGAGACTGCTGCAGGTGATCCCCAGGCAAGCAGGGCCTGGAGTGCACCTCAGCAGGCCTACAGCAGAGGGGCCAGACTGTCAGAAGGAAAACCAAGAAAAAGAAATAACCTCATCAACAAACAGAACGTCCACTCAGAGACCTAATCTGAAAGCCAGCAACTACAAAGACGACAGGTGCATAAATCCCTAAAGATGGGAAGAAACCAGCGCAAAAAGGATGAAAACACCCGAAACCAGAACACCTCTCCTCCTACAAGGGATCACAACTCCTCACCAACAAGGGAACAAGGTTGGATGAGGAACAAGTGTGATGAAATGACAGAATCAGACTTCAGAAGGTGGGTAGCAAGAAACTTCTGTGAACTAAAAGAACATGTTCTAACCCAATGCAAAGAAACTAAGAACCTTGAAAAAAGATTTGATGAAATGCTAACAAGAATGGACAAAATAGAAAGGAATATAAGTGAATTCATGGAGCTGAAAAACACAACATGAGAACTTTGCGAAGCATGCACAAGTATCAACAGCCGAATTGACCAAGCAGAAGAAAGGATATCAGAGGTCAAAGGTCAACTCAATGAAATAAAATGGGAAGGCAAGAATGGAGAAAAAAGGGTAAAAAGGAATGAACAAAGTCTCCAAGAAATGTGGGACTATGTGAAAAGACCTAATCTACATTTGATAGGTGTACCTGAATGTGACGAAGAGAATGAATCCAAGCTGGAAAATACTCTTCAGGATATTATCCAGGAAAACTTCCCCAACCTAGCAAGGCAGGCAAATATTCAAGTCCAGGAAATACAGAGAACACCACAAAGATATTCGTCAAGAAGAGCAACCCCAAGGCACCTAACCGTCAGATTCACCAGGGTTGAAATGAAGGAGAAAATACTAAGGGCAGCCAGAGAGAAAGGTTTGGTTACCCACAAAGGGAAGCCCATCAGACTCACAGCAGATCTCTCAGCAGAAACCCTACAAGCCAGAAGAGAGTGGGGGCCAATATTCAACATCCTTAAAGAAAAGAACTTTCAACCCAGAATCTCCTATCCAGCCAAACTAAGCTTCATAAGTGAAGGAAAAATAAATTCCTTTGTGAACATGCAAGTACTCAGAGATTTCGTCACCACCAGGCCAGCTTTACAAGAGCTCCTGAAAGAGGCTCTACACATATAAAGGAACAACCAGTACCAGCCACTCCAAAAACATGCCAAATGGTAAAGAGAATCAACACAATGAAGAATCTGCATCAACTAATAGGCAAAACAGCCAGCTAGCACCAAAATGGCAGTATCAAATTCACACATAACAATACTAAACCTAAATGTAAATGGACTAAATGCCCCAGTCGAAAGACACA
Source organism: Sapajus apella (assembly GCF_009761245.1). NCBI lineage: Eukaryota > Metazoa > Chordata > Mammalia > Primates > Cebidae > Sapajus > Sapajus apella. Next base: position 670,954 of record NW_022437021.1, on the reverse strand, counting down.
GACTGGCAAATTGGATAAAAAGCCAAAACCCATTGGTGTGCTGTATCCAGGAAACCCATCTCACATGCAAGGATATACAAAGGCTCAAAATAAAGGGATGGAGAAAGATTTACCAAGCAAATGTAGAGCAAAAAAAAAGCAGGAGTTGCAATTCTCATCTCTGATAAATTAGACTTTAAAGCAACAAAGATCAAAAGAGACAAGGACATTACATAATGGTAAAAGGATCAATGCAACAAGAAGAGCTAACGATCCTAAATATATACGCACCCAATACAGGAGCACCCAGATACATAAGGCAAGTTCTTAATGACTTACAAAGAGACTTAGACTCCCACACAATTATAGTGGGAGACTTTTAACACCCCATTGTCATTATTAGACAGATCAACCAGACAGAAAATCAACAAGGATATCCAGGACTTGAACTCAGACCTGGACCAAGCAAACCTAATAGACATTTACAGAATTCTCCACCCCAAATCCACAGAATACATTCTTCTCAGGACCACATCACACCTACTCTAAAACTGACCACATAATTGGGAGTAAATCACTCCTCAGCAAATGCAAAAGAACGGAAATCATAACAAACAGTCTCTCAGGCCACAGTGCAATCAAGTTAGAACTCAGAATTCAAAAACTAACCCAGAACCGCACAGCTTCATGGAAACTGAACAACTTGCTCTTGAATGTTGACTGGATAAACAATGAAATGAAGACAGAAATAAAGATGTTCTTTGAAACCAACGAGAATGAAGACAAAACATACCTGAATCTCTGGGACACATTTAAAGCAGTCTCTAGAGGAAAATATATAGCAATAAGTGCCCACATGAGAAGCAAGGAGAGATCAAAAATTGACACCCTATCATCAAAATTGAAAGAGCTAGAGGAGCAAGATCAAAAAACTCAAAGCCTAGCAGAAGACAAGAAATAGCTAAGATCAGAGCAGAACTGAAGGAGATAGAGACACAAAGAACCCTTTAAAAAATCAATAAATCCAGGAGCTGGTTTTTTGAAAAGATCAACAAAATAGACAGACCACTAGCCAGATTAATAAAAAAGAAAAGAGAGAATAACCAAATTGATGCAATAAAAAACGATAAAGGGAATATCACCACAGATTCCACAGAAATTCAAACCATCATCAGAGACTATTACAAACAACTCTATGCACATAAACTAGTAAACCTGGAAGAAATGGATAAATTCCCAGACACTTGCCTCCTCCCAAGCCTAAACCAGGAAGAAGCTGAAACCCTGAATAGACCCATAACAAGGTTTGAAGTTGAGGCAGCAATTAAGAGCTTACCACCCAAAAAAGCCCATGTCCAGATGGGTTCACAGCCAAATTCTACCAGACATACAAAGAGGAGCTGGTACCATTCCTTCTGAAACTATTTCAAACAATACAAAAAGGGGGAATTCTTCCCAAATCATTTTATGACACCAACATCATCCTGATTCCAAAACCCGGCAGAGACTCAACAAGAAAAGAAAACTTCAGGCCAATATCTATGATGAACATAGATGCAAAAATCTTCAATAAAATACTGACAAGCCGATTGCAACAGCACATCAAAAAGCTTATCCACCATGATCAAGTAGGCTTCATCCTGGGGATGCAAGGCTGGTTCAACATACGCAAGTCTATAAACGTAATTCACCACATAAACAGAAGCAAAGACAAAAACCACATGATTATCTCAATTGATGCAGAGGAGGCCTTTGACAAAATTCAACAGCCCTTTATGCTAAAAACCCTCAATAAGCTAGGTATTGACGGAACATATCTCAAAATAATAAAAGCTACTTACGACAAACCAACAGCCAATAACATAAACTGGAAGCATTCCCCTTGAAATCTGGCACTGGACAAGGATGCCCTCTCTCACCACTCCTATTCATTATAGTACTAGAAGTTCTAGCCAGAGAAATCAGGCAAGAAAAAGAAATAAAGGGTATTCAAATAGGAAAGGAGGAAGTCAAATTGTCTCTATTTGCAGATGACATGATTGTATATCTAGAAGACCCCATCGTCTCAGCCCAAAATCTCCTGAAACTGCTAAGCAACTTCAGCAAAGTCTCAGGATACAAAGTCAATGTGCAAAAATCACATACATTCCTATACACCAATAACAGACTTAAAGAGAGCCAAATCAAGAACGAACTTCCATTCACAATTGCCAGAAAGAGAATAAAATACCTAGGAATACAACTAACAAGGAACGTAAAGGACCTCTTCAAGGAGAACTACAAGCCACTGCTCAACGAAAGAAGAGAGGACACAAACAGATGGAGAAACATTCCATGTTCATGGTTAGGAAGAACCAATATGGTGCAAATGGCCATACTGCCCAAAGCAATTTACAGATTCAATGCTATCCCCATCAAGCTATCAATGATCTTCTTCAAAGAACTGGAAAAAACCACCTTAAACTTCATATGGAACCAAAAGAGAGCCTGCATAGCCAAGTCAATTCTAAGCAAAAAGAACAAAGCGGGAGGCATCACACTACCGGGCTTTAAACTATACTACGAGGCTACAGGAATCAAAACAGCATGGTACTGGTACCAAAACAGAAATATAGACCAATGGAACAGAACAGAGGTCTCGGAGGCAACACAACATATCTACAACCATCTGATCTTTGACAAACCAAACAAAAACAAGCAATGGGGAAAGGATTCCCTGTTTAATAAATGGTGTTGGGAAAACTGGCTAGCCATGTGCAGAAAGCAGAAACTAGACCCCTTCCTGACACCTTACACTAAAATTAACTCCAGATGGATTAAAGATTTAAATATAAGACCTAACACCATAAACACCCTAGAAGAAAATCTAGGCAAAACCATTCAGGACATAGGTGTAGCCAAGGACTTCATGACCAAAATGCCAAAAGCATTGACAACAAAAGCCAAAATAGACAAATGGGACCTAATCAAACTCCACAGCTTCTGCACAACAAAAGAAACATTCATTAGAGTGAATCAGCAACCAACAGAATGGGAAAAAATTTTTGCAGTTTACCCATCTGACAAAGGGCTGATATCCAGAATTTACAAAGAACTAAAACAGATTTACAAGAAAAAAACAAACAAGCCCATTCAAAAGTGGGCAAAGGATATGAACAGATACTTTACAAAAGAAGACATAGACATACATGAGGCCAACAAACATATGAAAAAATGCTCATCATCACTGGTCATCAGAGAAATGCAAATCAAAACAACATTGAGATACCATCTCACGCCAGTTAGAATGGCGATCATTAAAAAATCTGGAGACAACAGATGCTGGAGAGGATGTGGAGAAATAGGAATTCTTTTACACTGTTGGTGGGAGTGTAAATTAGTTCAACCATTGTGGAAGACAGTGTGGCAATTCCTCAAGGACCTAGAAATAGAAATTCCATTTGACCCAGCAATCTCATTACTGGGTATATATCCAAAGGATTATAAATCGTTCTACTATAAGGACACATGCACACGAATGTTCATTGCAGCACTGTTTACAATAGCAGAGACCTGGAACCAACCCAAATGCCCATCGATGATAGACTGGACAGGGAAAATGTGGCACATATACACCATTGAATATTATGCAGCCATCAAAAATGATGAGTTTGTGTCCTTTGTAGGGACATGGATGAACCTGGAAACCATCATTCTCAGCAAACTGACAGAAGAGCAGAAGATCAAATACCACATGTTCTCACTCATGAGTGGTGTTGAACAATGAGAACACATGGACACAGGGAGGGGAGCACTACACACTGGGTCAGTTGGGGGGAAATAGGGGAGGGACGGTAGGGGGTGGGGAGTTGGGGAGAGATAACAAGGGGAGAAATGCCAGATGTAGGTGATGGGGAGGAAGGCAGCAAATCACACTGCCATGTGTGTACCTATGCAACAATCTTGCATGTTCTTCACATGTACCCCAAAACCTAAAATGCAATAAAATAAATAAATTGGAAAAAAAAATCAATTACTAAGAAAATCTATAAGGTTATTACTAATAAATAAAATCTATAATTCATATTAACAATAAACAATGGAAGAAAAATATACTTCATTCTAACTCATTAAATTAGATCAAATATAATATTTGATTTCTTTGTCTCAAATACTGGAATTACATGAGCAAATGGGCCAGCCTTAATCTTAATGCTTACTTGGGAAAAACATAAATTACAATGTAAAACTAGATACTTCTTTATAATATACTCTTTTTTAACCACCCAGTGAAAGAGAAGGTAGAAAAAAACAACAAAAAACATCAAACTGACCTGTTGATAGCATATGTGATTAAGTTCGTCATTCAGGTGTATTGACAGATGGCAGAAAAGAGAAGAAAGTATATAGATGCCAGGGAGATGGAGAGTGGTGTAATCAAATACAAAACCATCTGGATCCTGTCCCTGTGTGACCTAGTATTTGTCTTTAAGTTAAACATTTTGTATCCTCATCTGAAAGATCACAGACCAAATTTCTAAGCTGAAGCATTCTTTCAGCAAGCACAGAGGAGCAAAGTATTGTTTGAGGAAATCATATACTTCGTTCATATAAAGATTAAGCCAATGAAATTATTAAAATGGTAGAACAGGGTTTGAGAGCTTAACCTGCAAGGATGCCATCATGCCTGCCTTATAGAGAGCATGCAATATGCCTGATATAAAATGTCTGCAGAGCACAAACCCAGCAATCTGCTTTGTGTTACTTTCTAATAAATGTCAATGGGGAAATTGTGTTTATAGCTTGAAATACAGGGAGGGAGAGAAATCCAGTAGCTTGCCACATGGAGATATATCCTCTTTGTTGATTCCAGAAAAATGTCAAATCAGAACAAATGCTCTAAGACTCTTGGTCTTCACTTCTGCACTGATTAAGCTCCATGCACTATATTTTGGGAATAATAAACTGCATTCATAATATGCTGACTCAGTGAGAATAGCAGGCCTCACAGATTTCAACGAACACAATATCCACAGCTATTTTACAGCTAGACAAATTAAGACACCTTGAAAAAACAACCTGTTTCAAAAAAGCTAGAATCAGAAATCAGCAATAAGACTTAAGTCTCTCCCTTTTCTGGGATTATAGAGTTTAATTTGGGTGACATTGTTTCAATGATGGTTTAGTCACTTCCAAAGCTACAGTAGAATTATGGAATTCTCACTGCATCTTATTGAAAACCAGTTTTTACCCATCTAATTTGGTTTCACTGACATTTATTAAGAACTTTACTAGATCTAGAGGTGAAAATGCTGAGTAAAAACAACCCCCACCCAGGAGGACTTTAGACTCTAATGAGGTGGAAAAACCCACAAAAAGACCCTCAAGATAGATAAATTTTATTTGAATGAGCCTAAAGAACAAGATAAAGATATTGGGCACAATGGAAACTGAAAGAGGGGCATGGGGCTCAAACTGGGAGTCCAAAAAAGGCTTCTAAAAGAGGTTGATGCCAAAAATGAACTCTTAAAAGTAATGAACATTTAGCTAATTGAAGAACGGAGGAAAAAGCATCCTACCCTGGAGAAACTAAATAAGCAAAGTCGAGAGGTATAAGACATTGTGGAGCATGCCGGGAGAAGATGCTTCTCAGAGAGCAGAATTACTAACATGAAAACTCCAATTCATGTCTATTTCTAAATGGAAAAACTAGGACAATATTATTAAAGGCTTTAGATTCATGGTGTAAACTGTAACTGGAGAAACCTGTTGTTATTATATGATGCCCATAACAGGATTGAGAATCTGATGCTAGAAATATCTCTTATAAAAATAGGTTTAATTTTAGAAAACGAAATACAGTACTTCCTGGCTGATGATATAGCCTATGCCTGTTCTTAGGTCAGTGCCCTCATTGGGTGAAAGTTTGCTGTAACTCCAAGTAAGACAAACAGAAACTCAATGGCCTCTCACACATAATCCCGTGAAAATTATTTACTGAGCATGCTGCACACCCAGTGTTTCTTCCCAGGACTTCTGTGTGGTACTTTGCACTTCTATCCCAGAATCACTGTTACAAGGAAAGAACAGTGGTGAGCAGGAAACCAAGAGTTGTGCCTGCTCTGCTACAAGGTCACTGTTGGCCACCGAGCTGTAGAGGGTTGCAGGTAGCTACCCAAACGTTTGATGGGAATAGCCTCCATTATCACAATAAATGCAGCCCCACCTAAGTATAAGCCTTGAGGGAAGACTCTGTAGGTAGGAAAAGGCAGTAGTACAACACCTCCAGCTTCATCCCTGCTGAGTTTTTCTCACTCTAGTTTTTCATGCTTTGATTTTAAGTACCATCACTTCCCAGAGGGTGCCTCTATGACTTGGGCACTGGAGCGTTTTTGGTCATTTCAGCCTGTTGCAATCGGTTCTCCAAAGTGTCCAAAAGCACTTAGTATGAAAGAACAACACCACCACCATTGGAAGGACACTCTCTAGTTTAGCTAACAATGTAGTGGCTTCTCAGCATCCCAAATCTGATTCTTAGGATATACAGTAACTCCAAAAGAAAATATAATTTATTAGCATAATATATGCATACTTTTTTCCTGTCTGCTGTCCTGCCCCTGCAAGATGCAATAACACTCTCTCTTCTACAGGGTCAGGCACCTGGTCACTAGGACCCTTCTTGGCCAACACAGGAAAATATTTTCCAGCTGTATGAGAGCAGCATAGTGGCCAAAACCCATCTGAGTCAGACTGCCTGGGTATCACTTACCAGAGGTGTGACCTTAATCACTTAGTCTGTGTTTGTCTGTTTTATCATCTGTAAAATGGGGACAATGATACTACTTAGAATTAAGTGAAAAAACACATATGTAATATTTCTCACACACAGTGTATGATTAATAATTATTAATAGTTATCTGTCTTTTAGAAGACAGATAATTATTAAATAAAACATGGAAGTCATTTCTTCTTATTATTTTTTATTTTTATTCATTTTTTTGAGACTGAGTCTCGCTCTAACACTTAGGCTGGGGTGCAGTGGCATGATCTCAGCTCACTGCAACTTCTGCCTCCTGGATTCAAGCAATTTTCCTGCCTCAGCCACCCGAGTAGCTAGGATTACAGGCATGCACCACCATGCCTGGCTAATTTTTGCATTTTTAGTAGAGACAGGGTTTCACCATGTTGGCCATGCTGGTCTCTTAACTCCTGACCTCAGGTAATCCACCTGCCTTGGCCTCCCAAAGTGCTGGGATTACAAGCATGAGCCACCATGCCCAGCCTTCTTTTTATATAAAAAACATGACTTTCCACTGAACTCTGGCAGCTAAATAAATACGATCACCTTTCAAGTAACCCCCAGGTATGTAGCTAAAGGAAGTGTCATAATCTCTTACCACCCAACAGTACTGCAATATGCTAACCATAATCCTACCTCAGTCAGGCTGGACCTTTGCCCAGGCTGCTCTCTCTGCCTGAAATGCTACAGCACCACCCTGCTCCCTCTTCACTTACTCCGTGCACATATCCACCTGACTAGTGCTCAACAATGGCTCTCCACTACTGTGCATCCCAGCTGTTTGCAGTTAGGTGGGGCCGTAAGCACATACACGTTGATGATCTGTTAGCAGCAAGGAAAGCACTGCACATCCTTCCCTTTTGGTAGAGAACATAGCGGCTGTACGGGGTTTCATAAACCTGTATCATCAAGAGTATAGTTGCCCTGGAAAACAGACTTTGTGTAAGCAAGAGACAAACATTTTTTTTTTTTTTTTTTTTGAGACGGAGTTTCACTCATGTTACCCAGGCTGGAGTGCAATGGCGCGATCTCGGCTCACTGCAGCCTCCGCCTCCTGGGTTCAGGCAATTCTCCTGCCTCAGCCTCCTGAGTAGCTGGGATTACAGGCACGCACCACCATGCCCAGCTAATGTTTTGTATTTTTAGTAGAGACGGGGTTTCACCATGTTGACCAGGATGGTCTCGATCTCTTGACCTCGTGATCCACCCGCCTCAGCCTCCCAAAGTGCTGGGATTACAGGCTTGAGCCACCGCGCCCAGCCAAGAGACAAACTTTTAAGTAGCAAGCCCCTGTGACCTGTGGGCTGCTTGACCACAGCATAAGCCTGGCCCATCCTGAAAAATGTATACCCCTTATGCCCCATTCCCATCCCCACTCTACCTCCCCTCTCCCTGACTCCCACCAGCCACATACATTTGCCTGATGGGTTTCTTGTCAATCTTTAGATCATGACTTATCTGTTCCTCAGATAAGCCTAATGGTCATTCTTTCTAGGTAGGTCCCATTCTTGCTATTCTCTATTACAGAATCCTGTTCTTTAAAATTATTTCCCACATAATTTGTAATTATATATTTACACGTGTCCACTTCTCTCTTCCTTGTCTCCACCACTAGACTGTTAAGATCCACAAGAAATCTATAGTTATGGTCATCTAGGCTTTAATTACCAACAAAATAGGTAAATCAACCAGGGCTTAGAATATTCCTAGGGCTTATAGAACACTGTTTATACATATATTTTAATGAACGAACATCCAAAGAAGTACACAGGCTGGGCGTGGTGGCTCACGCCTGTAATCCCAGTGCTTTAAGAGGCCTGGGCCACAGAAGAACTGCTTGGGGCCAGAGAAGAACTGCTTGGGCCCAGGAGTTAGAGATCAGCCTGGGCAACATAAGGAGAATATTTCTCTACCAAAAAAAAAAAAAAAAAGCTGAGGATGGTTGTGCATGCCTATGGCCCCAGATGCTTGGGAAGTTGATGTGGGAGGATGGTTTGGGCTTGGGAGGTCAAGACAGCCATGAGCCATGATTTAGCCCCTGTCCTCCTGCCTGGGCAACATGGCAAGACCCTGTCTCAAAATAAAAAAATAAAATAAAATAAGTATACACACAATGCATAAAATGGCAGGAAGCTTGTGGTTTCATAATAGGCCTGATCAATCGGGAGAAAGACAAATTCCACTGAACCCTGTGCTGGGCCAGAAATTTTGTGCACAGAGGAAACTCATGGGCATTAAAAAAATCACATCTAAGAGAAAAATCAGCAGACTCTTGAGCAAGAGCCAACAAATAGAATCCCTGTTATGCTCTCTTCCATCCTGGAAAGCTGTGCACAAGTACCAGGGTCCCCCATGGAGGAAGAAGGAGCAGGGGTGGGTGACATGGAAGGCTTTGGATCTTTTAGGAGCCTGGGGACACAGCACATCAGCCCACCCCATGGCAGTATTGTTGATTGTGAGGACCACTTCTTTGTTATTTGTGGACGTGGCCATCATCCCCAACCCCACCCTACCCCATCCCAAAATAAATAAAAAGCAAAAAAGAAAAAGGTAGAAAATATAGTTTTATTTCTATCTTGGAGAGAAGACATGATAAAATTTGAAAACTTTTCTCCTTTTGCTGGAGAAAACTGTCTTCTACACACAGTATGGGGCAAACTACAGAGAATCAAGAGGAATAATAAATTCATAGAATTTTGTCTTGAGTATTTCACTATGAACTGTCACTTGATATTCTTTTTCCTTTTCAGGATGTCAATTTTTGCCATCATTTCTATGTATAGAGAAAAGGACATGCACTAAAACACTGGGTCAGGAAACTGGTCACCTGAATGCCTTTACTTCTAACACTTGATGTCTCTATCTTAGGGGCAGTTTTGTATGGCAGCTACAACTAGATAATACTTTAGGTGATATGAACAGCTAAGTATATAACAGACATTTACCATTTTATAGTTATCCAGCACCCAATTCTCTCCACACATATACAGCTTCCTAATAACACCCTAGTCTCTCCTTGGGGATAACTCAAATGGTGGGTGGTCTTAGTGGGAGGGCACTAAGTACCAGCTCTCACTGTCATTTCCTGCTTCAGAAGCTGGGGAGCCTGCTCCTTCCTCCACCAGCTCCCTGTTATAGCCAGGGGGCCAGGCAATCAAAGATCACTCTTGGGACTGTAAATCCTGAATGATGCAAAGGATGAGGACATGGACAGATGCCAAATCCTTTGCAGCAGTCTGTGGGGCCCAAGGACTGGCCAGCTACTGAGTTAAAGCCTCAGTCAACTTTCAGGTCCTGATGCCAGAGATGTCCTAGCTCCTGTTACTTTCTCAGGTTCCTCTTGATCTGTGAACTCCAATATCCTGCCAGTAAATTCTTATTTGGCATAATGTATTTAGGGTTGGATTCTGTTGCAGGCAACCAAGAACTCACACCAGAGCTGTAATACAGCTACGTAGATTGTACTCTGTACAAGAGAACCCAGCAAAAAAAACCAAAGGCTGAAATTTAGCCTGAGGTCCATTTGCCAAACTTATGAGGCTAAATTTCCCTGCAGGAAGGGGTGAAATTTTCCAGTTTACACAGAGGCATTGTTTAGGCTGGCAGTGGCCCTGCCCTTGACCCATACATCCCCATTTTCCAGTTGTGAAATAAAGACCTAGTGATTAATTCATTGACACTTTTATGATTACAGTAGTGCAATGACATTGCACTGGGCTCTTCTGCTGCCTTTCTCTCTACCCATAGCCTGAATACTGAACCACCTCTTTATTCCGTCAAGGAAAATGGGAAAGAGAAGGAATGTTCCTACAACAACTCATCCTCCTATGATAAGGCTGACCACAGTCTGTTACCTATTATTTGCCTACAGTTATTAAAGAGTGAACTTTAAATGTAAAATATATTTATAAATATTTAATACTCAGTGCCACATGACAGTTTTTAATAGTTAACCCTTTACATTCATTAACGATGGCAGAAAAACAAGTAAAGGACTCAAGAACCTTTCATTAATTTCCTACAAGCTACGTTTCTGCCAATTTTTTTGAGATATCATGGAATGGTAAAGATGACAAATTTTGCTCTCCAATGCTCTATGCCAACCTCTTCAATTTTCCCATGATTGTTTAACATTTTTCACATCTTTTTCTCTCATTTTACATCAGAAATTTATACAGAGGATCTATGGGCTAGTATATACCATACCTAGCATATGAACAGCATTTATTGTTAAGAAGGAAATTAGAGAGTCACCACTCCTTCCATTAGGAATCTAACAGTTATGCTGCCTTTCCTTTACAGAGCTTCCTTTTACCATATTAAATCCTCCAGTCTTCCTTTCATGTTACTTTAAGACAGTGATCAAAATCTTTTGTTCCTACTTCCATTCCCCATAAAAGAAAATTAGATTTGTTTTTAGGCTTTAATCCTGCTAAGATAAAGCAAATCAGCCCTGTTTTCATTACTGTCCAGTCAGTTCCATCAATCACCAAAGGGAATCACTAAAAGCAATCAGTGAACAAGGTCAACAGCACTCAGCAGAGGGCCAGCACAATGGTACTTTAGCAGATCAAAATGAAGACTGGGAAAAGGATGACAGTGCTTCACAGCCCTAAGAGGCCCAGGACAGCTTCTCAGGAGTCGTCTGTAAATGGGGAGAAGATAATGAAGAGAAGGGTATTATCTTTATTGTGTAACAGGTCTCCCGATATCGAGCTTGTTAAGGTAACAAAGAGCTAAAAGGTTCAGTTGGGGGTTAGCTTCATCTTTTATTGGTACAGTGACTCAGGTTTTGGACTTTGAGACAAAAGGCCTTAATGTTCATAGATCTTGTTCTTCTCTAGCAGTTTGTGTTGTCACATCTGATAATTACAAAATCTCTCACAAAGAGATATAGGTATCATTTAGGGTTAATTGGTTGCAAGCAACACAAGACAACTTTGATTAACTTAAGCAGAAAGGGGTTTTCTTTAAAGGAAGTGAGAGAGTTATTAGAATCCATCATGAGATTGAAGAGTCAAGCTTGGAGATAGTATCAAAGGTGCTCTGGTGGGGAGAGGGTATGAGAGCAGGAATTATTCAGTGGTCTAGGCTGAAAGAATTGACAGTTTTCCTCAGCACTGTTATCTCTGCTTAAGATAGAAAGTCCTTAATTGGCTTCACCAGGACTACAGAAAAATGAAGGACTGTAGGGAAGGGGAGTAGGGAAAGGATGTGATGGTGTTAATTACTCACAAAAAATCTAGATATTATTAGCAACATAAGGGACAATGTGTTCCCAGTAGCCAAGATAAAACCAATGTCCACTATGGCATTAAAGAAGTTTTCACCCTAAAGGACAGGAGCCATCTACTGAACTTGCATTAACAAACATCACATAAAGCACATGTATGTTTTTCATATGTGAACTAACAGACTAGTTTCAGTGAATACAATGCTTGACACTGGTAGCTGCTCAACAATTATTTGTTGAATGAATAAATTTCTTTTGTAATGTTATTTGTTCTCATCCTTTCTTTAGGCCATTTATGTTTTCTAATATATAGCAAATATCCCATATTCAAAATTGGTGAAATAGAACCTCTAAAAGAGAGAGCTCAATGCAATGAGAAGAGTACCCAATTAGATTCATTTCTTGATTCTGCCCAATGTGACCTTGGGGATGGGTCACAATGGCTTTGAGGTTACTTCATCTTTAAAATGAAGTGGTAGACGTAGATGCTTTTTAAGTATCCATCCAGTTCTATAAGTCTAACATCATGGTCACAAATATATAGATGACAGAGACTCAGAAAACTTAGGGAAAATGTTTATAATTTTCACAGTGTGAAGTGGTTGTACCCTGAATCTGGACAGAAAGTAAAAACTAACTTACTTGGTAGTATTTAGGAGAAATTGCCAATATTGTAGAACATCTAGATCACTGTTATCAAACTTTAAAAGAAAGGCAGTAGAATCAAGTTTTCAAATGAAATCGTATGTTGAATTCCAATGTCTAAAACAAATAAAAGTCAAACTACTCTGAGTGAAACAAAAGAGGGGTGCCTAGAGCCTCATACTCACACCCTTTCCCACAGTTTCCTGGGTACACCATTTGACATTACTCATTTAATTCCTGATTGACTATCCCTAAATTTTTCCGTACCTTGAAGTAGTTTTAAAATGAGGTGTCAAATTTAATTTGGACAAGAAAAATTAAGAAAAAAGCTTTCCATGGGAAAATAAAAGTATATATGCACTCTTTCAGAGCCAAATGAGTTAAAAGACTTTAGCCTACAACAATAAATTTAATCTGTAAAGCAAAATAAAATCTAGCAGCACAGTTTCATACAATAGTCTTGGTCTAGTCCTTACATTATGAACTAGTATTATATAGACCATTGTTTCAAATGGTGAAAACTTAGCTTCCAAACTGTCATCTCTGTGGCTCACTGTAGTGACCTTCTTAGCTTTAGCAAAAAGAACCAATTGCTCTTCTCATAAAATCAGTGTCCTGTCCATTCCATTACTTTGAAATATCATCATCAGAATCATTAAGACACATTCTATTAACTTGGACCGTGGATTTCTATACATAAAATACCAACCATGAGTCTTTGTTTTTGAATATGAGCTTTGAAAAATTCAAACACCTTTGTTAAATCATTTACAAACACTAATGTAGATAAAAGCACATCTTTTTTACCTTCAATGAGATTAATCTTGAAAATATACAAGATCCAGGTGATTGATTTGTTGAACAGTTATTGAGCTTTAATGATGCCATATTTTTAGTCAAAGCAAAAAGCTATGAAGATTTTTCTGAAAGACATTTCACCACAAGCAGCAACAAAAAAGTATATTTCATAGTCATTAGTGATCTGATTGACCTCTTTTGGCAGGACATAAGGTTTAAATTGTTTAGGTACAACCAATTAGATATGAAATGGCTTATTACATGGATTTGTGCCTGACAATCAAGAAGGAAGGCAAAGGCCATCTCTCACTGTTATAGTCTTTACTGTTTCCTGATCTATGCTGATTCTGCCAATCATTCTTCTGATCTCTTGATTCAATGGTTTCAAGATTCACTTTGAATCTTTAAGACATATTTAAGACAAACCAAGTGATGTAGCAGATGCGATTGATGCCATGCCCTTGTTTCTTCATCATTTACCACTTCCAGGCAGGATGGTTCTACTTTCTACTGCCAGCGATTATAATTCTGCCTGAATACTTTCTATGGTAGCCAGAGTCTACCCTGCCTACATATGGGTTATACCAGAAGATACAGGAGCATTTCCCTGAGTAGTTTTCAACCAATGACTGACGAGTTGATAAATACTGTCTCTCCTCCCCTAGGCCAGGATAACTCCAAGATATGTTGTATATAGCTTCCTAGAGTTCCCAGGTGGAACTGAGGTCTAATTGTCTATGGTGTATCTTGCTAGATATACACTCTTTATTAGCTTATCTCTTTCCTGACTCATTTTCTCACTCCCTTAGCACTTCTGTAATAAAATACTTACATTTGAATCGTTATCTCTCTTCTAAGTTGCTTCTGAGGGAACCCACAGTAAGAGAAGGAGCCCACGGTAAGACAAGGGGATATAAACATGAATACAATACGAGTTCTACTTTTAAGGAATTCCGTCTACAACAGAAAACCATTAATAAACACAACAAACCACAAAAGCAATAACTAAGAGAAGAAATACACAATGTTACATTATAAACAGTGGTGTGCTAGCCTAGGTAAAGATGATAATCTAGAGTTTTGAATGTTCTGTGCACCAATGGAATGTTAGCTAATGGTTCTTCCTGCAATTCTAAATATTATCATCATTGGTGAAAAGTGGCAACAATTTCTCTAATAGTCACCTAGTCTAAGAAAGTCATCTTACAGGGTAACAAAGAGGGTAGGAGTATAAGCTTTCTTCAGTTGCATGACAGCTAAAGAGGAATCAGAATAACATTACAGTGATCCTACCTGACCAGTGAATTTAAACTATAGCTGATATAAAATGGAATTTATCCTTGTATCAACCTTTTGACAACCCATCAACCCCCAAGGCAAATATGTGAAGAGCAAAATGAAATCAATATTCTGGCCATCGTTTGTCATTAGTTTCTAACACACAAGGAGTTGGCCATTGCAATGCAACAGCAATGAACAAAAAATCAGGCAGTACTGGAGACCATTTTTTAGAAGGTCGTGTTGTAGAACAACCAAGTAGATGCCTTAGCTTGAATGATCAGGGAAGGCCTAACTTAAAAGGATGAGGAGGGCAAGCATCTCAGGTACAAAAGCACCTGGCCTTTGCATGTTCAAGCAACTGCATGTAGTTTAATCATTTTCTGCTTAGGTGATTTACCTTTGATTTACTCTTCAGAAGTGATCAAAATATGGCAGTACTGAATATCCAGTGGTGTGTGTCAGTAAGATAGGCAGAAGCCAGAAGTAGTTTAGATTTTATGTAGGGGATGCCATGTCCATCCATCCTAAAAGTTTAATTTAGAGGACTATCATAATGAGCCAACTCCCTTTTGAAGGAGTGAATATTATATTAATAATGCTCCTTCTATAGCATGTTGTGGTCTACATTGTATGTTTTCAAACATTTATATCCTTCCTGTTCCACATTTCACATTTTGAGACAGGGAACACATCCCACCCACTTGGCAGAGAGCTGACAATTAGCACCACCCTCATTCCACCCATATACATGATGCTGGGGGAGTGGCCTTGGATTTTCCAGCTACCTTAATGGCTCCTGTTGCACTCCACCTTTAAGTCTCCTGAATTTACTTTTTGCTGTATCCATACGTTCTCTTTGGTAATCTCACCAGTGTCAGTTGCTTTTAAACAAATTGCGTATGTATGGTTTCAGACTCTATTCTGTTTTGTCCTGTCCGTGGAATTCTAATCTCATATATTCAACTAACAACTTGATTACCTCTCCGTGTCTGACTATCTTAAAATTAACTTGATGAAAACAGAAGCCTTCATTATCATTCTCAAACCTGATCTTTCCTCCAGTCTTCCCCATCTCGGTAAATACGCCCACATTCAACCCAATTGTTGAAGCCAAAAATACAGAAACTTATTGCATCTTCTGTTTTCCCAATGTCCAGTCCATTGGTGAGCCCTATCAACTCTACCTCACATGTATGTTTCATGTGGTTGGTACACTGCTTGCCTTCTCCATTCTTCACTTCCCCTTTCCTAATGATCCTCATCTCCCTCACCACCCCCAACCCTTAGATATCCACCCTTCTTTCACATGGGCCATGTGACTCAAGGCAGGCCAACACCGTTCCCAGCTCAGGGTGGGCTCTGCTTCATCTTAAGCCAATCTTGGTAACTCCATCCCCCACGCAAGTGATTGGAGACAACAATGGAAAAGTTTTAAATACATTTGGGGCAATCAAAAAGGGGACTAGGCGCATATGGCAAAGAAAAATCCTACTTCATAAACTAGCACATAAATCCAGCCTCTCCCTCCGAATACAAATGCGGGAGCATCTAGTCTCAATTGCTAGTGACAGTTATATAACAGCTATTACAGTTTGAGGGTGAAGATTAGAAAGTCTGGAAGAAGATTGATGATGTCATTGAGCTTGCTCTAGGACTAGGCTTCTTGTAAAACAAGCCTACAAATGTCGTTATATAAGACGTCCTAGGTTGGGTGTTTAGTTAGTTGCATCCAGAAACAGCTTAATTTAGAATCTATCTACTCCCACTATTAGTATTAGTACTACCACTTGCTTACTAGGATTTACTGCAATGATTACCTAACTGGTCTTCCTACTTCTACCCGGGAATTCTAAGCCAGGGCCTAATGAAAAATGCTGACCATTATTACACCTACAATTTCATTTCAAACAGAACTGAATTTTGGAAAATGATTATGAAAAATTACAGGGGAAAAAAGGGTCATCACTAACAGAAACATTTATGTCTGCATCACTAAAAACTTCTACAATGGAGCAAATTTGCTGTAAACTTCATTTTTTCTGTACATCTACTCAACTAAAATTTAAGGAGCACGTATGTGAGACTATATTAAGTGCTACTAAAAGAGAAACCCAAAGTTCTGTAGAATAGTCCCTTCCATTGAGGACATTTTTTGTTTTGTTTGGAACCACTTCCTGAGTGACTATGGGCAAATGATTCAGCATCTTGGTGCTTCATTTTCTTCATATGTGAAATGCACATGATAACATTAACTATCTCAGGGCTGTTGTGAAGATTAACAAATACAAATAGCTGAGAACAATGTCTGATACATAGTAAACATCAGTTATTAAGGGGAGGTAAGGCAACTTCCATATAAGTGGTAGCATGACTCAGAAAAAAAAAAAATTGATTACTACCACCATATTATCACATGCTAATCTTCAGTTCAACCCTGCAGGAATTCTTTTCACTTTACAGAAGAAGAAAACCATTAACAGGCTGTTCTGAAACTTAATACACAACTAACAAGTGGTCTAATTACGAGTCAAAACTTGAAATAACATCATAACCTATACACTTTCCAAAATACCAAGCAGGAAACCCAAGAGTCAGGACACCTGGATTCTAGCTCTATATCTGCCACCTATTAGCTATTGCAATCCTGGGCCCTTTTACTTCCTTACTGTGAGATTGTTTTCTATTTGATAAAATACTTACAATAAACAGGCCTGTCATCCCTGTTTCACAGGGTAGGTCACTGCAAAGGTCAAATGAGAGAAATTTATAAATTGTAAAATTTCAAAAAATAAATTCTTTCATCTGCCTAATCTCATTTCCTACTTTGGATGTGTTTTATTATCCTATGCCAAATACCAATTTTCAGGTACCTAATCCTTAATAGCAACTACCCAAATTTTGATATTTAATTAAGGACAAAATACTGGATAACTACAAATAACCCATTAAAGCCTCTGCTCATCTCTCATGAGGTTTCAAAATTATACCTCAATAATTTAAATTAATCACATCATGTGGTCATCACTCAGGCCATCACTTAATAGTGTCAGTAATCTGACACTGTTCGACTGACCACATCCTGTAACCACAGACCAAAATATTGAGAAAATGCACATCAAAATACTTCTTAGCAGGTTACAACATTAACATGGCTACCTGTGCTTCCTTATATTTACAAAAATGTTACTTATCCATCCAAAACTTTTATACTTTCCAAAGTTATTTGGTGTCTCTTATTCCATTTGATCATCTAGCAGTTCTGTTAGGCAGGCAAGGTAGGTTTAGGCTTATCTTAGAAGGAGAAACATATTTATGTTCAAAATCGTTTTTAAGTATAACTTGTATTTCAGGTCACCAACTCCTATTTTGGTACCTGTACTGCACTGTTTACATAAATTTTACATTTGAAATTACTCA
This sequence comes from Sapajus apella, assembly GCF_009761245.1. Taxonomy (NCBI): domain Eukaryota; kingdom Metazoa; phylum Chordata; class Mammalia; order Primates; family Cebidae; genus Sapajus; species Sapajus apella. The sequence goes on along the minus strand of NW_022437021.1, from coordinate 652,823 downwards.
ACACTACTGACTGAGTGTAGTTCTTTTTACATTTACATTTGAAAATATTCCTAAAAAATACCCTGTATATTTGCTTCATTCTAAGTCATGAGAAAGAATCCTTTGCAAACCAAATTAAATCTCCCATTCACCAAAGTAGATGTGGCAACAGCTACCACTCTGTGAAAAGTCAGTTGTATTAAATGAGCCTGTAGTACCTGAAAATACGCACTTGTTGATAAAGTATCTTGAGCCCACTTCCCCAATTTTAATAGAAGACACCATTCTTAGAACTATGATTAAATCACTTTGGACTTTGAGTACCAATAATACTCTAACAACCATTAATAATATTATTAATGGCTCAGGAACTAAGTAAATTACAGCAATTTAAAATGATTAATATTTTTAAAACACAGGTTTTGAAAGGTCACCTTATAAATGTCAGCAAATGTTGCCTAAGCTATCAAAAATACAGATGAGATTAAGGTTCAACATGATGTAAAACAAATACCTTATAAAATAGAAGTAACAATTAACTGATGTGGTTTAAGAAAAGTACTGAATTGGGAACCAAGTTAAATCTGCTCCAAATCATTTAACCTAAGCCTCACTCAGTTAACATTAAAAAAAAAAGTTTCATAATATAAAATTTTACTATCTGTATATAATAAGGTTTCGGAAAATCATGACAAGAAAATTGACTAGAGGCAAAAGATTAAGACTTCTGAACCAATTAGATCAAAACATTTATTTTTTGTGTTACAAAAACAAAAATAAATCCAAACAGATAATGAAATAAACACATTTTTAAAGTGTCCCATCCTGGGTTCTCTGTCCTAGAATTTATTAAGCAGTTCAAGTTTAGGTTACTTCAACACTTCTTCTGGATGCTATGAAGTCTCCATCTTATAACCATGTTTCTCTAGTTCAGCTCTATGATAAAACAGAAAGAACGACATCACCAGGAATTCTTTATAATAAACATTCTTTTAGAAATAATATAATCAATAAATAAATGAGCTAAGCCTGAGACACCAGTTTACAATATCACTCAATAGTTTTAGTCTCTAAAAAAAAAGAAACTACATAAGAAAAGTGGACACGAGTCAATAATAATACTAATAAAAAGTTGCTTTTCCCACTAGTTAACTTATATTTTATCTTCCTTAATTTTCTTATAAGTCTATTTATGGAAGAAATGTGACGGAGTTACTGCTAACCTTCAAATACTTTCCAAATGCCATATGAATGTTCTGTTCATAATAAATATTTAAACATAAGTTTTGAGATTCATTAACCTCAGGCAAAGTACACATCACTATCAAACCTTTAGGGATTTTATAATCATCATAACAGGTATTACTGTTGTATATGCAGAAAGAATAGCTAAACAATATGCCTTCCATATTGACATATATCTATTAGTAATATACATATATATATTACTAATCAAATTTATAAGTGTGTGAAAATTTTCTGCATTAACCATATAGGCAAAATAAACACATAAAATAAGTCATGGAATATTAATTAACTGAGACTTTACTTTCCTGATTTTAAATGTGGATGAAAATCTCAAAAGTTTATACTAGCATGAATATACAAACATGAAGATTTTTTTTATAATTTATCCAACCGAAAGATTCGGTCATATATATTGAGAATTTCAACTGCAATTGTTGATCTGCCTTAAATAAAATATTTGTACAAAAAAGTTTAGCTTTATGATCAATTTCAGCTATTTAAACTACCATTCCACATATCACCAGGAACTTATTTGACACAATTCAGATAAAAGTTTATGATGAAATTATTAGATGGCTAATTTATCATCCAAGATAAAACACTGAGTAAATTTAAAGTATGATTAATATGCTTTACATCATTACATCCAATAAAATAAAGACATTGGTTCTCAAGTAAATTTGGCTTAGACACCACTACACTATTCCAATGCAAATACATGACAGGAATAATGTATGGTATTTATTATTCATTTTTCAAAAAACTTTTCCTAAAATTTTTATAGTTACTCAGAATACAAACAGTGAGCTAATTTCCATGAATTCTATCAAGCCCATGGATTGTTCAAACGAAGCATTCTTGTCTTCTGCTAGGGTATATAGTATGGGCTGGTGGTATAAACACTGGATTAGGAGTCAAGAGTCCAGTGCCAGTATCTGACTCTGGCCCTTCCTTTGCTAACTAAATTACTTCCTTTGGGCCCTTCCCCCGCCACTCAGGCAACTGAAGATTATAGTGTCTGCCCTTCATTTATAACAACCTACCTCCATTGTTTTGAGAGCTAAATGAGAGAAAGTTATACAAATGTAATGTAGTATACTTTAAAATAAATAAGAAAAAGGAGGAAAAGCTAAGAGATTATATTTCTGATGATCACAGAAAACTCAAATGTTTCATACAAAACCTCTTGTTGCCAATCTTTAGGGAATGTGGTAATTGTCTTTGAATTTTATCTCATGCTAAAATTTTACACCTTATTTAAAATGAAAATAATTTCACAACTTTCTTAAACCTTAGCATATTTATTTTTATTTTAACAGCAGCAGCAAAAACAAACAAATGAACAAAAAAATCCCAAAGTTCAACCTATGATTTAAGTAACAAGTACACCAAATCTGTCCTTTAGGTTTGTGTCTATTGGCCTTCCTAATGGGAGGTGGCTGGTCGCCAACTGCTCGTATAAATTGTTTATGAAAACATAACTGCCAGAAGAACAGATGATCAAACACCGCATGTTCTCACTCATAGGCGGGTGTTGAACAATGAGAACACATAGACACAGGGAGGGGAGCACTACACACTGGGGTCAGTTGGGGGGAAATAGGGGAGGGACGGTGGGGGGTGGGGAGCTGAGGAGAGATAGCAAGGGGAGAGATGCCAGATGTAGGTGATGGGGAGGAAGGCAGCAAATCACACCGCCACGTGTGTACCTATGCAACAATCTTGCATGTTCTTCACATGTACCCCAAAACCTAAAATGCAATAAAATAATGGGAAAAATAAAATAAAATAAAATAAAAAATTCCCAGTACCCATATAGGTTGAAAAAAATAATAAAAAAATAAAATAAATTGTTTATGAAAACAAAAGAGATGTTGAAATGCTTTTCTATCAGCTAAAATCTGAGAGAAGATGAAAAGTTCTCTGCTAGAATTTAAAAAACCAAAAGAAAAAAATTGAAGCCACCAAGTACAAAACAAAAACACTAATAATCATAAGGCTACTGAATGGAAAAATCCAACAAAGACAAAAACAGAAAACCCCAGCACAACTGGAATATCATATGACATACACAGTAAACATACCCTAACTGAAACAAACGCAGCAGCATTCTTTGTGCAACAAACCAGAAAAAAGACCAATGGCCACCAGCAGATTTGAAAACTCCTCTTACTAATCAAAAACTACTCAGCTTTATGACAATGGCTATATCTGATTTGGTGAATCAGTAACTATACTGGCTTCTTAGAGTTTTTATGTAAGATGTGAAATAGGGTTGAGAAAATCATATTACTATTTCTCCTGACATATAAAGAAACAAATTGTATCAGAAGCTGCAAAAACAGACTGACTTTGAGTTACCTGGAAGTACTAACTGGCTTTATTCTTTCTATTTCTATCTGTTAAAGGTAATTACACTGACAGAGAAAGAAGAACATGGAAAGTGGGTAGCTTGCTATATGGACAGTTTTTATTTAACACACACTTACCATAGTCTAAGCACTTTACACATACTAAACCACTTAAACCTTAATAGTAACCCTAGCAGTAAAGCACTAATTATCATCTGAATTTAAAGTGTGAGAAAAGCAAGTCACAGAAAGGCTAAGTGAGTTGCCCAAGGTTCATATGGCCAAATAGGAGGGAGATCTGGGGTTGGAACCCCAGCAGTCTGATTCACACTGGAGTCTGAGATGTCTCTCCACTGTTAAATAGGATTAGGACCAAATAACATCAGAAAACAGTGAAACCCATCTTACCATGGCTTATGATACTATGTTAAGGGTTTCCATGTACTTTACAGAAAAGACTAGGAAGAATATCTTTGTGTGAGGCTTATTAATTAAGATAAATTTTTTAAAGCAAGGATTGTCCGAGGCTGTGGTAGTCACATGTGGCTATTTGAATTAAATAAAACAAAAAATTCAATCCCTTAGCTGCACTAGCTGCATTTCATGTGCTCAATAGCCACATGTAACTGACTGCTTCCATACAGCAGTTTCTTAAACACTTCCATCACTACAGTAAGCTCTATTTGGCACCACTGGCAATGTGGCAACAACCTTAGTGAGGAAAAAACTCATGACTCAAATGGGGAAATAAAAAAAAATCTTATTCACTAATGGAAGTATCAAGATTTATGTACCTAAGGCAAAAAAAAAAAAAAAAGTATATACCTATAGAAATCCAGAAACCTAAAGGCAGAAATACAACAGAGTACATAACAGCACTGTAGAGGTGTACTATAAAAACAGTAAGCCACAAATATATAATGTTCTATTTCTAAACAATAAAAAGGCAACACGTAATGATGAGAAATCCAATTATCAATACATTTACTACTGAAAGTTTCCTGGTAAAAATTATAGTATTCAATAATGTAGTAATTAGGTTAAGAGAAAGTGCTAATGAAAGACAAAAGAAACAAAACGTTAAAGAAATTTGACTATTTTGAATGTCAAAAGAAGAAAACTTATATAGTCTCAACTTTAAAAATGTCAAAAGCATATCAGGAAAAAACCTCTGACATGTGTTTAAGAACACAGAGTAGGGATCAATAGCATTTGGAAGACCTGAAAATAAATAGTCCAATAGCATAATGATGGCAAGGAGGAACAAAAGGGAATGCATATTTTTCAAAAGGCAGTAGGGTGTTCTCTAATGTGAGGACATAAAACAAAGACAAATGTAAAAAGAAAGTGCATGAGCTTGTACACATAGAATTAATTTGATCCTCGAATAAACTGAAATCTGTAAAAATAACAAAAGGGGCTTTTAAGAGCCATACATTGATCATGAAGAATGAGAAAGAGCAGGTCCAATGCTTGGGACAGATGATGTAACATTAGCAGATTTTAGGGAAAAAGTAGGATTATTGTTCAATAGCTATCATTTTTATCTTGTCCATAAAACTATAATAGGAAAAACAACCTTATTAAGACAAAATTGAAAACTAAGACAGGTAAGATAACTGCATTAAAGCAGTTTAAAGTCTCAAGGCTCTGAATAACTATATCTAAGGGTACTGAAAGAACCATAAGATGTAGGCAAAAATCAGTCAGCAATACTTGAGAATGGAAATGAAAAACTGTAGAAGTATCAGAGTAAAGTGAAAGGTAAATTGTAGTATTTCTAAAAAGGAGAAAAACAGACGGGTAAAATTATTAACAGTTTCCAACAAAATTCTCTAAGTCTTTAGAATATAGAGTTTTGAGCCAATAAGAAAATAAAATGCATTGTAGGAGCTGGTGCTACTTTATCACTATTAGAAATCAAATTTTAAAAATTTATTATAAACTATTTCACTTTCTTTTTGAACAAGCTTACTAGACTAGTAAATTAGAAGACTGGAACACATAGACCTTCTATATCTTTACTTGAGCAAAGTATGTGACAGTCTATTTATTCTTGCAGCCAAGACAGATAAATATATGCTGAATCAAAATAAAATTAGGAGAGAAAAAAGTCATTTCAACAAATGGTGCTGGAACAACTAGACATCTACATGCAGAAGAATGAGCTGAAGCCCTATTTCATAACATATACAAAAATTAACCCAAGACGAAGACCGACATCTAAGAGTTAAAAATTACAAAGCTCTTAGAAGAAAACATAGAGATAAATCTTCATTACCTTGAATTTGCCAATTAATTCTTAAATACGATACCAAAGGCAGAAATAACAAAAGAAAAAACAGACTTCATCAAAATTAAAAACTTTGTGCAAAAGGATACTATGAAGAAACTGAAAGACAACCTAACAGAGTGGGAGAAAGTATTTGCAAATCACTTATTTGATAAAGGCCTACTACCCAGAATATGTAAGGAAGCCTTACAACAATAACAAAAAGACAAACAACTCAGTAGTAAAATGGGCAAGGACTTGAACAGACATTTCTCCAAAGAAGTATACAAACAGAACAAGTATATGGAAAGATTAGTCATTAGGGAAATGCAAATCAAAGCTGCAAAGAGATACCACTTCATATCCTTCACTTACAGGACGGCTATAATTTAAAACAAAAAAAGAAAAATAAGTTTTGGCAAAGATGTGGAGAGACTGAAACCTTCACACCCTGCTAGTATGAATGCTAGTAGGAACATAAATTGTTCAACTGCTGTAGAAAACAGTTTGGCAGTTCCTCAAAAAGTTAAATATAGAATTAATGTGTGATCCAATAATTCCACTTGTGTGTGTGTGTGTGTGTGTGTGTGTGTGCTCAAAAGAATCGAAAACAGGTACTCAAATATATGTACACATATGTTCATAGCAGCACTATTCACAATAGCCAAAGTGTAGAAACAGTCTGAATGTCCATCAACTGACGAATGTATAAAACGTAGCATATCCATACAATATTATTGTAAATTGGAATACAATATACAATATGGAACATGTATATAGAATATTTTGCAGCCAAAAGAGGAATGAAGTACTGATGCATGGTACAACATAAATGAACCTTGGAAACATTATGCTAAGTGAAAGAAGGTATGCACCCAAGGCCACAATGTTGTACGATTTCATTTATATGAAGCATCCAGAATAGGTAAATCCTTACAGACAGAAAGCAGATCAGCAGCCGCCAGGGGTTAGGGGAAGAAAGAACGTGGAATGACTGCTTAACAGATACTGTGTTTCCTTTTGGGATGCTGAAAATACTGGAACTAAATAGAGATGATGGTTACACAATATTGAGGATGTACTAGAAGCCACTGAACTGTCCACTTTAAAATGGTTAATTTTATGTTATAAATAAATGAAATCAGGCAGATTTATACATGAATATGATATAGTACATTCTCACAAGCTCAATCTCCATTCCAGTTTGAGAATCACCAAGGTACCAGCACTCTATGACTCTAATTTCTGCTGAGATATTTGATATTGGTAGAAAATTAACACTGACAGAATTAAATCCCCAAGGGTAAAAAATAGCAAATATGCTTCTATTCTTCTACCTTTGTAAAAGGACTAGAAAGAACAAAAGTTGCATGATATGCAATTACACAAAGTGCTCATGTTTAGAATCACAGGAGATGAAGACAGTATGTCTTACTTTACATAATTCAAAAATCCTATTTCAAAGATTAAGCAGTTTTTAAGAAATTAATTATTTACGTAAATTACGTATTCCATGCTTATAAATAATACTGAGCTACAATAAAAATCTGGCTTAAAACTTACCGTAACTGATTAGAGAAGTCATCCTCTACATTGTCATCATCCCAATTATCCTCCCAGACATGTGCATCTTCATCTTCATCTAGGCCAGCCCAGTCTAAAAATAGAAACAGATGCTGTCTAAATATTTCTCACACATTTCCACAATTAAAAAAACTTTGAAAAGCTTGCTTATGAACACTCACAATTCAAAAACAGCTAGTATCATATCCATGAAAAATGGTATATTCCTTAAATCTTAGTTTATGCTGTCTAGTTCTCTCAATTCTTGAGTTTGCAGATAATCTAAAACAGAAGTTAATACAAAAAATTCTACTTGCAATGAAAACTTGTAATTTCAGGAGGATATTTACTTTGCTGATTTGTCTTTGAACGCATTTTTAGAAGGTCCACTTCACAATCTTTCAAAACACAACACCAACAACCCTAAAGCAAGTTGAGTGGCAGGAAGATACCAGTGTGGAATTGAAAACTGCAAAACACAAGGATAACTCATACACAAATATTTAAAAGTAGACCAAACCATAAGCCACCACTAGTATCTAATATAGTTGATACAACATTTAGATTTTCAAAGGAAGAACAAACATAAACATGGATAGAGAAGAATATTGTAGTTTTTGGTTTTCTAAATTTTCTTCCTCCCTTTGGTAGTGGTAGAGGGGTGGTTTAGATTGAGATTTAAGCTTTTGTTTAGAATAGTGAGAAAGTACATAAGTATTACCATTATTCTCTAACTTCAAATCTCAAGCTCTAAATATGCTATGTGGGTTAACCCTGGAAATAGAAATTATCTGTTTTATAGTTATTTTAAGGAGTCTTTAAAAAGATATCCAATGGAGTATAATGCTACAAAAAATAAGTTAAATAAACACTAGATACTGTGTTCTTGAGTAAAGGGGGTGATATAACTCAAAAATCACAATGGAACTATTTCAAGGTTCTAAGACAACAAGCTTCTTCTCAGCCTGAACCACTTCCAACTAACCAGCATCCTAAACTGTTAAGTGCCATTTCCATTGGCACTAGTCCCTAAAAAGGAAATGATCACGTGACAAAAGATTCAAGCCAGAAATATAAAATAATATTTTGACACTTTTCTGCTAACCTTGTAAGTCTTTGAAAAATAGTGTAGAGCCTTATCTTTTAAAGCAACTATCTTTTAAGAAACAAATTTTTTCCCTCTAATTATGATTTGATTCAAAGTGTTGATTTCAATAGTTATTAAGTGATCTCCTCGAGTTGACTTTACTACTTTTAACGTAGAGAGGGGAAAAATATTAAGAATGGTGCAATGTTTTTTAGTTTTCATGTTAAACTCTGATAATCATTTAGCACAAGGATAAAGCATCTCTGCCTCCTCTAACAGCCATCTCATGCTATTTTAATGGCAGAGAAAGGAAAGGAATAAAGACCCAGGAAAAAGGAACTGGCTCACGAAGAGGGGGAAAAAAAGAGTACTGTGGGCAACATTTTAGGTAGAACATATATAAAAAGATTCATGACAATAGCTCTGTATTTCTTTGGTATTACTATATAGTAATACTAAATAACATATATAAAAAGATTCATGACAATAGCTCTATATTTCTTACTACATAATTATGACACTACTAAGTAAACAAAGATGAAAGAGTTGGCCAAATTCTTCGTTAATCATCTGATAAATCTGGATAAATTCTGTAGCCTTAATACCATTATCCTAAGCAGTAAGAAGTACTGATGTCTATGTAATAGCACACCATCCTTCCAGTCATCATAGATGAGGAATCTGAGAAATAACCTCTTTTCTATTATAACTTATTAAGCAATTAAAAATTAACAAGCACTAGTAAGAAAAAAAGTGCTAACACTGACAAACCAGAATCTATAATGTTTTAATGGAGATTTCTAAAGTTTATTAACTAGGATTATGTACTTAACTATATTACGTTAAAAGCTTACGTAATAGGGTATAACGCCCAAAACAGTATGTATAGCACTTACAAATTCTCTGTATTATATAAAAATGTTACAATATATGTAAGTTACAATACATATAAAACTTTACTCAGTCAATGTGTAACATGAAAAAGCCATAACTGGATTTAGTTGACATCTTCTTGGATCTCTGAATTGTGTTTTAGTTTTCAGTTATAACACTACACTGATCACCATGCAATTTTAATCACTCAGTTTTAAAGCGTTAACTTCAGAAATAGTTTTTTTTTTAAAGGACAAAATAAAACCAATGATACCTCTGATACCTGATACCTGACATGATACCTCATGTCTAATGCTATCCTTCAATATGTAGATGGCCTTATAAAGCATACACTTTACCTAAAACACTAAATGCATTGCCACAACTGTGATTATTCATGTAAATAATCACAGCTGTATTTACTTCAATGTGTATGCCTCCAGATGTGTACTGGTTTAAAAAAAAAAAAAAACCCTACATTTTAAAAAGTCAGAATTGGAAATAACCAATAACAGGTGCCTAATATGTAAGCTTCTAGCAATTCTAAATTATTTTATACTTTGTCCCAAATTTGGCTTTCTTCATATTGGCTAGTTGAGATGTGACTAGTTTGAAATTTCAAAAATCTGAGTTACCCAAGATTTCATACATACTTTATCTAAGTATCACCTTGACATTTAAATACAAAAAGAATTTTCTCTCAACTTAGAAAATTATTTTACTACTTAATTTCCCCTACCCTTTACCATACATTTTCAGTTTTCTGAAAGGCATGAAATACAGCATTTTTAAGAAAAGTAAAAAAGAAATTCCACTCATACTAAATAGGGTTGCAAATTTTCTATTCTACACCAATTTTCAAGAGCACCAAATTCTTATTCCATAACAATAAAGGTATTCTGAATATAAACAACCCAATCTCCAACCAAGTTTCTTCAAATATAAAATATTCAAGTATATACAGAACATTACATGAAAAGAAAAATACTAAATTTAACATTCACCATCGTAGGTGTGTGTAAAAGAGAAAAGCAACACTTACAAACAGCATCATTATACTCATGAGTATGATAATGAAGCCACACCATATCTAGTGATTCTAAGATAATTCACATGTGTTCCTGTTCAGGGTGTAGGAAACAAATTTTTTTTTTCAAAATTTCATTTCTGTAGGACATCATGATGCAAACACACCTATACCCTGCAGATAGATGTTCTAGTCAGTGACTAAGAAATCAATACCTAGCACTGCACTACTTTATTTTGTCTAACAAAGACCAAAACTGTTAGTAGAGAATTTCAAACAAAAATCATGCCATAAACAATGTTTGTATTACTGGGCTATTGGTGAGGTTTCAGTTATTTGTGTCAAAGAGTCTGAAACAAAGGCTCAAAATAACTTCATAATCATTCATAACTATACTTAAATTTTTCAGAAAGGAAATCCAAACCCAATTATCTTCACCAACAATTTAAAAAAATGTAAGTCTAGCAGAATGGTTCCGTTTTGTTGGTTCTCTTCGTTGATTTTTGATTTTTTAATATTTTAAGTTCTGGGATACATGTACAGAACATGTAGGTTACATAGGTATACATGTACCATGGTGATTTCCTGCATCCATCAGCCTGTCATCTAGGTTTTAAACCCCGCATGCATTAGGTATTTCTCCTAATGCTATCCGTCCACTCCCCCCCACTCCCCAACAGACTCCAGTGTGTGATGTTCCCCTCCCTGTGTCCATGTGTTCTCACTGTTCAACTCCCACTTATCAGAACAAGCAGTGTTTGATTTTCTGTTCCTGTGTTTAGTTTGCTGAGAATAATGGTTTCCAGCTTCATCATGTCCCTGCAAAGGACACGAACACATTACTTTTTATGGCTGCATATACGGTATTCCGTGGTGTTTTTGGGCCACATTTTCTTTATTCAGTCTGTCATTGATGTGAATTTGGGCTGGTTCCAAGTCTTTGCTATTGTAAACCGTGCTGCAATAAACATACATGTGCATGTGTTTTTACAGCAGAATGATTTATAATCCTTTGGGCATATATCCAGTAATAGGACTACTGGGACAAATGGTATTTCTGGTTCTAGATCCTCGAGGAATCGCCACACTGTCTTCCACAATGGTAAAAGTAATTTACACTCCCACCAATAGTATAAAACCGTTCCAATTTCTCCACATCCCCTCCAACATCAATTTTTTAAAATTTATTTTTTCTTTGGCCTCCTGAACCTGGAAGATTTATGATTTTATTTTTAATTCCATAAAATTCACAAAAGCCATTACTTTCATCTTTTCCAAGCCCTCATGCCCTAGATTCATCTCATCTTGGTTCCCTCATTCTGATCTACCCTTCATATTACTGAGTCAAGGGTATCCAATCTCAACTCTACCATGCATATTCTTAGACACACAAGGGCAAAATCACAACCCCAGATTTCTTCTTTTTCTTAATACCCCATATCAAACTAGCTGCTAATGCTTCATCACTTCTGCCTCCCTTACTACTGTGGCAGCATTCTCTTTACTTCGTTCCTAATAATACTTTATTTCAAGCCCTTAGTCCTCACCTGAGTTATTTCGACAATTTCCTAATCATCCTCCCTGATTCTAGTCTTTCTATCTTTCAAATTAATTCTGCTGGATTAATGTTTCAGCCTATTGCCTAAAGGAAACTTACACAGATCACTGTCATGAGCAAAACAAACAAAACATTTTAAAAACCACTTCTCATCTACTTAAGGATTAAGTCCAAACTGGTCAGCAGCTTAAAGTTTTCCTTGCTTAGGCCTCAAACTACCTGCATTTGCAACTACTATTTCACAAGCAAATACAATATACATACACACTTATTTTTCACATCAAAAGCATCTACATCTTTTCCCTTCTTTTGAAAAACCCTTTCCTCATTTCTTTTGAAAGCCCCATTCAAATGTTACTACCTCACATTGTACATAACTGGAAGTAATGTTTCTTTTGAACTGCGGTTGTACTTTACTATCAGTTGAAGGAAACCAAATTACATCTTACCCAGAAGCCCAACAGGTAAGAGAAACAAAAGCAATGTTGCTCTGGTTTAATTGGGGGTAGGGAAAAAACGGCTTGGAAGCCCACCTCAGGATAAAGCACTTCTGCTTGGTGTTAAAAACCACTGATCCCTCTCTCCCTTGACAAGTACTACTAACTAAGTTCAAAGACAAATATCTATAGGAGTCAAATTTGTCCCAGGACAGCCTCTAGTTAACTGTGAACTTGGATAAATTATTTAATTTTGCTGATCTCTAGCTATAAAACATAAACCTCAAAGAGCTATAAACATTCAATGACACTATGTATGCAAAGAACTTAGTACTGATAAATGGCAGCTAATATCATTCTCTCTGTACTTTTCAGTACCAGATTTATAGGAAACACTCAGCAAATATATGTCAAATGAATAATCTTTTATCACATGTTAATCATTGGAAAGGGAACTTGTGGGATGAGGGAGATGAGCAGAGAAATATGTCTTAGAATATAAACAATACAATTTCTATCAAACATTACATGTACAACAGAGTACACAACCAGACAAAGAATAAAGGATATTTGGTAAATTTTAAATACTTCTGAAGAAGAGTACTGCTGTTCCTCGGTATACTCAGGGTACCTGTTCCAGGACAGCCCAAGTATACCCAAATCTATGCATATGCAGATCCCACGGTCAGCCAAGTGGTAGTTAGCCCACTGTACAGGTGGGTTTCATATCCCGTAAATATTTTATTTCCTTTTCCTGTTTGGTTGAAAAAAATCTGTGTATAAATGGACCCTCACACTTCAAGCCATGTTGTTAAAGGATCAACTATATAGTTTTTGAAACTTTTATTTTCCTCTCAGTGTTTTCACAGTTCATCACATCTTTCAATAAGTAATGTTTAACAACCAAGTAGCAACATTAAACACTACTTAAGCCACAATTGCTTTACTGCTTGCTCATTCCATAGAACCAATGAAATAGCTAACTTTTAAATAGTTTTTCAGTGTTTAATATCCTGGTTCACAACTCTTACTAACCATCTTGATTTGGGGATTTTTCATTCCCATCTGTATGTACCCCTAAACAATCTATGTTATTATTCTGTGTGTCTTTCTATGAATAACCACACTACTGTTTATGTACTTGTGGAAAAACATTTAATAGCAATTTTTTTTTAATTTACAAGTTTCTAATACTCTGAAATAAACCAACTATCAAATAACTCACAAATTCAACAAGCTTAATTTTGAATATATTAAAAATTACTAAATACATGTCAGAAATAGCTCAAATTCTAAATAAATATTAAACATCATCCAAAATTCAAACTCCTAAGTACATTAGAGGGGCGAGAAGAGAGGAGACTAATGTTTACTGAATACCAACTTTGTGCCAGACTCTGTCATGCTCTTTTACATATCTATCATTGTTCTGAACTAAATCTTTGTATCCCCGCCCCCCTACCCAAATTCTTCTGTTGAAGCCCTCATCCTCAATATGATGGTATTCAGGAGGTAATCAGGATTGAATGAGGTCTTGAGGGTGAGGCTCTCATGATGGGATTAGTGCCTTTATAAGAAGAGATACCAGAGAGCATACACTCTTTCACTGGCCACAAGAGAACACAGTATAAAGGTAGCCGTGTGCAAGGAAAGAAGAGTGGCTTCACCAAGAACTGTATCGACCTATACTTTAATCTTGGACTCCCCAGCCTCCAGAATAGGTTAGAAATTAAATCTCTGATGTTTAAGCCACTCAGTCTATGGTATTTTGTTATGGCAGCCCAGGCCAATGAATACAATAATGTAATGCTTTCATGACTCTAATAAATATTATTAGCCATAAATTACAGATAATGAAATTGAGGATTAAGATGGTAACAGCTCAGAGACATAATGGTTAATCTCACTTAAAAAAATCAATCCAAATCAAATGATACAATTTTACTTCTCATTCGTGAGGTCAGCTATGACGACCATGTTTACTATTTATTGTAGCAAGCTTATGAGGGAAAAGGTGAATTGTAGATGGAAACATAAATGGCATAACCCTTCTCAAAGGCAATTTGAGGATACCTATCAAAATTTAAGACACACCTGGTCTAAGATGAGATGTCTAAGCCCAAGCAGAGCAAGGAGGGCATTCCTGTAGAGGGGCACCATGGTATGGCTGGTGTGTCAGAGCCTGAACAGAATGAAGAAGTCACCCACACTAAAGGAGGGGAGGGTGGCCTAGCATAAAATGTGGAGCCCAAGTAGGGCAAGAAGGGCATGTTTTGGGGGCAGAAAACATTGGTTAGGAAGGGTGATAAACAAATACACAATATACATAAGATAATGGAGGCAAAGTTTCTCACTATTGGAGAAGGAAGTATCAAATGCAGAAAGGGAAAAAACAAGAATGAACCCAGTGGTGTTGAACTGCAATTGGAGGTATCTGTGTGAACCCATGGTTTTACACACACACACACACACACACACACACACACACACACACCCTGTACATCCCTAGTTCCTGCCACTTAGAGGGTCTGGGAGCAGGAATATCCCAAAAGCAATAAACATAACCAAGGTCAAGACCTTGCCTTCTAAATACCGTTCTCCACTAAAAAGAAATCACATTGAAGAAATGGCTGATTCTAGGTATACAATTAGTTTGGAACACACCTTGTACCAAAATGCTAGGAAATGCACAAAGAATAATGGAGACATGACAAAAGGACACAGAAGACAGCTTGAAAGTGTTCTGCATATTCAAATACGGGGCAATCTGAGAATCCAAATAATAGTTACAAATTATAACCTACTCATCAGAATCCATGAGTCCACGCTGCTGCATGGTTTTTAAAAAATGAACAAATTACAAGTTTCATGATCATTGGAATACTGTATTTACAGTTTCAAAGTTCCTCCCCCCAAAATGCCTAATACAAAGGGAAAATTAGTAACCTAACAATGGAAAAGCCTAACAAACACCACCTTAATAGAGTGATCAAAGTGAACATCCCCAATAATTAAACAAGTGAGAATGATGTTCCATCTAAAAGGATGTCACAAGAACAGAGCACAAAGACTACAATGTAGACCTTTAATCATGAGGAAATAGGCAAAGTTAAGGAACATTCTACAAAATATCTGGCCTGCAGTCTTCTAAAGTATCAAAATCATGAAAGTTAAAGACAAAATGAGGAATGCTCTCGACTAAGGAAGACTAAAGAGACATGACAAGAGAATGTAATAGCTTTATATTAAGACTC
Organism: Sapajus apella; assembly: GCF_009761245.1. NCBI lineage: Eukaryota > Metazoa > Chordata > Mammalia > Primates > Cebidae > Sapajus > Sapajus apella. The sequence continues at coordinate 637,174 of NW_022437021.1, read as the reverse complement.
TAATGAGATAATGGGAGAAAGGTGAAAGGGATCTGTGGGTTAGATCACACAGGCTGAGTATCCCTTATTCGAAATGCTCGAGACCATTAGTGTTTCAAATTTTGTATTTTTTTGAATTTTGGAATATTTGCATTATATATTTATAATTTAGCATCCCAAATCCCCAAACCTGAAATCTCACATTGGCACCCAGAAAGCTCGAGATTCTGGTGGATTTCAGATTTGGAATGCTCAACCTATGGTAAGGCAACAGTGTATTAATCTCCTGATTTTTACGGTTGTCATGTGACTATGTCCTTATAGGAAATACACATTAAAATACTCAGGAGTAATGGCCATCAAGCTGGCAACTTATTCTCAAATGGTTTAGAGAAAAATGTTTGTACTGTACTTTCAACTATTCTGTAAGTTTGAGATTATTTCAAAATAAAAATTATATTATAAAAAACAAAAATGAGTCTGCCAATTTGATTTGGCAATTTTCTCTCTAGAAGTTTATCTTATAGATTAGCCCACACACGAAAACAAAGACATAAACATATTCACTATTTGTAACAGAAAAACAAAAAAACCCCAAGCAACAATAACAAAAAAAACCCTAAAGCTATAAGGTTATTCACTGCAGCATATTCCATTTCTTTTTTAAAAAAAGGCCAGGTTTGGTGGCTCACACCTATAATCCCAGCACTTTGGAAGACTGTGGTGGAAAGACTGCTGAGGCCATGAGTTCAGTACCGGCCTAGGCAACATAGTGCGACCACATCTCTACAAAAAATATGAAAAAACAAATTAGTCAGGTGAGGTGGCACATGCCTGTAATCCCAGCTACTAGGGAGGCTGAGACAGAGGATCACTGAATCCCAGGAATTCATGACTGCAATAATCTGTGACAGCACCACTGCACTCCAGCCTGGGTGACAGCACCAGAGCAAGACCTTGTCACGCTAAAAAAAAAAAACAAACAAAAAAAACACACATAAAAGACGCAAAAAAAAAAAAAACTGTAATATCTATTCAAGAAGGGACTAGTTAAACAGACTATTCAAGATGCACACAAGAACATGAGGTAGATTTTTATATCAATGTGAAAATGTGCCTGAGCTACATTTAATAACAAAAATCAAGTAGGAGGAAACCGTATATATAGAATGTCTTTTGTGTGTGTAATTAAAGGATATACACAAACGAGTGCAATTTATATATACATTCTGGAAGAATACTAAAGAAAAAAATATTTAATGTTGGTTACCACTGGGATATAAAAAACTTTTGGGGGGAATGGTAGAGGGAAACTGTTTTTAATTTATACTCTCATAAGTTTAAATTTTTACTATAATCAGTTACATATACAATTGTCCTATGTAATATGCTATAAAAATATTTTAAAGAGGAAGTTAAGTAACTAGCATGAGGTGACAAGCTGAAAGTTTATGTATGTTGGATTTCAACCTGGGCCTAATCCTAGATTCACCATGCTTATTCTATCCTGGGGTTCAAAAACTTTCTTCTTGCGTATAATTATCAAAAATGGATATTCAACAGGTACTCTGCCAATCATTATATAGATTACATATTTTATCTTAACAATTTTTAGTAACATTGAGTTTTCCATCTCTTGCTACCACCATGTAACTAATTTAAATGTTTGATGGTCATGTCCACTACATTACATTTAATAATGCAAAACAGCAAAAGCCCTTTTTGGCACTAGGTAAACTGACTAGCATGGTGTGCGATGGTAACAATACTGGTCACATCTACCTTCTACATTTAAGATTCTAAAGAACCTCCCATTGAATATTTAGTCCTGTTGGCATGTGATGTTGACATAAATATTTCTCAACAGCACTTTTCGCAGGGCAGTTCTTCTGTATGCAGGCACAAATTTAATATCATTGACATCTACCCACTAAATGCTGGTAGTTTTTCTACACTCCTACCTATCAAGTGAATATAACATCCAAAATCACTCCCCTGATTAAGAACCACTGTAAGATGTCATATTTTTTAAGGTACAAGTGATAGTGCCTCAGTTATTCCAGAATGCTGGCAGCATTAGGGGATCACTAGTCTGTTGTCTGCCTCAACAGACAGATTCCCATGATAACAGTGTCTTATCCAAAAATTTCTCAAGGGGCCACGGGGTGGAGAGGTGGTTAGTATTCTGCTCCTGATTTCTTCAAGACTATATAGCAATTTTACCTATTACAGAAAAAGTATAACACTTAGTATAATATCACTCTTGCAAATGCTATTGCTGCTGCAGGCAAACTCAATTTCATTCTAAATACTCTAAAAAAGCTTCTCGCTTAAAAACAAAACAAAACAACAACAACAACAACAACAACAAAAAACCTCTGAATTCTGGCATAGGAAGAGAATAAAAGAATCTAAAGGACCACTTGTTTTCTTCCCACTTTTACTCCCATCCACATCTAATTGTCAGAGAAACTAATAAAAATATTTTTTAAAACTCTTTCAATAATTTGATACGAAAAAGTAATCAAAGTTTTAAATAAATTATAGACTACTTCAATTTTTGACTCTATTACCACTAACCTAAACATACTATGAGTTGAGAAATGAAATCTTCTCTAGACTTTTAAGTTGCTCTCTGGTCTTAAAATTCCAACCATTTCAAAACTTCCAAAATCATAGTAAAATCAATCACACCCAGGATTCTGAATGTTTTCCTAATAAAGGCTGTTGACAATCAGTTTAAGTAGTCAAGAAGTTGAAGACTGTATATCATAAAGATCCTAAACATGATTTTTTAACAGCTCCTGCTTAATAACCAGTAGATTACACACCCACCAATTGGAATAAATTGTGAGGAACTGCCAAAGTAGCACAGATTCACAGGCTACAGAAAGGGTTAAAAATAAAAGGAGTATTTGTACCTTCAGAGACTCCTTCCAGATGTTACACTTTACACTGAAGGGCTATTGAGAGAAACAATGAGGCCTCCATGAAAACATGTTACATTAGTTTCCTTTTTAAAATAAAAATTCCCTTTCCTTAAAATGATTAAGTGGACATCCTACTAAACAGATTCTTATACAAGATTAAATGTAACAAGACTACTCCCATAAGAAGGACAATCTATTAGTCGAACCATCAATAATGACTTTCATGTGGCAACCTCTACCAAGTTACCCAAGACAGTGGATAAAATCCACTTTCTGGAGCACTGAGACTCAACAAAGTCTTTGAAAGTAAGATCTCTTTTAGACTGCAGAGATGTTCATAGGCTGCCTTAACAACAGCAATTTTAATTTGTATCTGTTAAGGAATTTGTCAATGACATATTTACAAGAAAAATAATTTTCCAAAGTACAGAAAGAACTTGAAAGTAAATCAGGGCATTAATAATTGAAGTGAAAACTCAAATACCAAAAGATTCAAAATAGGTCACTGTTTTAAAGTAATTATTTTCAAACTTTAATGTGCAAAACAAACCTCTTAGGAATCTTCGTAAAGCTCATGCTAATTAAGCAGCTCTAGGTTAAGGAATGATGAGATGCTGTGATTTCAATCTGATCCCAGGCAATGCCTAGTCTGCTGTTTCATGGATCACATTTTGAGTAGCAACAGACTCTAAGCCTTGACTAAGGCTAAAACATGACAGAAATGTTAAGATTCTCAGAAAAGAAATAATTCTTTGGTGATATTTTTCCAAGTTTGTTTTTCTTTTGGTTTTATTATTTATTAGAACAATTTTCATGAGTAAATATTGAGTGGTTTCAGCTTGTAGGCTGACTTTTTCACTAATTCAAATTAAGAAAAACTTATCCAAATCATAAACCAGAGAACAGGAGAAAGTTGAACAAAATAAAGGCATTAACAATGTTTCTCATTCTAAGATGGAAAATTTGCTGAATGAATTAGGTTCTACACATTTATACCCGAAGACAACAAATATTCTGTTAGGAGACCCATAAACGGTGAATTACTTAATGTTAATAAACCAGTCTGTTGTGAGTCCTTTGTCTTTAGAGAAAATATTTTCTTTGCTTTTCCTTTTGCCTTTTTGTTTTGTGTCACTGCTATGTAACTACTGACACTTTGAAAAATTGCTGCTCACAACATAAACTTGGAACAAGAACAAACTACACTCTGCAAAAGCTGATTAAAATTGCTGAAAAAAAATAAACTGTAGCATCAGGCATATAATTATCTCTATATCGTTTTTAAGCAATCAATTCTCAACTAACTACTCATTTTAAATGCAGGTTCGTTCACTCAGCCAGCATTTATTGACCACCTACTATGTGTCAGGCACTTTGCTAAATGTTAGGGATAAAGTTTGGATCAGGGACTCAGCTCTTTCAGATCCTGGCTTGGACATAATGGCAAATCGTGGTATTGCTTTTTTTTCTTTTTGTCTCTAAGCCTCCATTTTCTCAAGGTGATAGTGATAGATTATATAATGTAAATAAGTGCCTAACATTCCAATCTGTATATGATAATGAAGAATGCTATTTGAAGTATGAAGTTAGAGTCAGAAGTAGATTCTACCTGCAATAGGCCAGCTTTCTACTGCATAGCTCTATGTTGGCAGATTATGAAGCAACTTGAAAGTGACGTAAAGAAAACATGACTGAACAGATAAATCCACTACCAAAACAAAAAAACTAAGACTGCCTACAACAGATAATAAATTCCAGAACTGAAAAGAAATGCGCTTTGGGTTAGTTTATGAGTTTGTGTAACATGTACACTAATGTTCTCTTCCACTAAACAAAATAAAAGTACACTATAAATAAATAGAACAAATGTTCCAGCTATGTGGTTTTATGCACAAGAGGATCATGATAGGGTATACAACTTGGGACAATCTTAGTGAAGTAGTAATTACTTGATGCAACAGGATGTGTACACCATTAACCACAATTCTCTTTCTACCACCTTTAGAAAGTTATCTCCTTTTCTTATAAGGTAAATATTTACAAATCTACTCATAACAATTAACCAATAAAGCAGCCTATTTTGAAAACCTAACTGGTAACAGTGATCTCACAAAAAGAAGCAGTACAGCTAAAGTTAAGAGCTTTGGTGTCAATCAGGCCAGGTGTCCCAATTTCACTTCTATTCTTTCTAACTAGTTGTGAGACTTGAGGAACGTCTCTTAACCATTCCACACTTCAGTTTACCTGAAGAATGGCAATACCAGAGCCTACTTCCTGTATTTATGAAAGTGGAATATGCTATTACAAGTAAAGCACTTAGATAACTTCTTAAAAACAGCAGCCACTCAATAAATGCTAGCAATTTGCTATTACCGACAATGAAAAAACTAAAGGCCTTTAGTTTTTAAGCTAAAAAAAGATGTATAAGACTTAGGTTCTTTTTAAAAATATTTTATTTTTGTAGAGACAGGGTCTCGCTATGTTGCCCAGGCTGGTCTTGAACTCCTGACCTCATGTGATCTTCCTGCCTCGCCCTCCTAAAGTGCTGGGATTACAGTCGTGAGCCATCATACCCGGCAAGTTTTAGGGTCTTATAAAGCTTTAAGTTAGTTCACAGTTAAGTGATCAAAATGGTGAGGAACAGGGTAAGGCAGTAACGTGTATTAAGCACCCAACATCTTATCCTCCTATCCTACTTAATCAGCCTTCACTTGTAACGTCCTAAAGTTAAGCTGCATTGGCGTACTACAGACAATTCTATTCTGGAAAGGTTTAAAGGCAAAAAAAGACTGCTAAAACAAAAATAAAATAAAATAAAAATAAGAGAAAGAGAGGTTATGTAGACTTGAACTACACTTAAGTGGTGGGTAACCCAGAGGAACAGTAAAGGCACCAACTATCCCAGACACGGGGGTATGGGTCTGGACTCACGGCGGCTCCTCCCAGTGAGGAGGCCGAGGCCATTGGGCCTCACCAGTGAGTCCCAGCGCGACACCCCAAACCCGAAGCCAGGGCACCACTGAGGGGTGAGCCTCAGCGCCTCCACTGCCCGCCCCGGGGGTCCAAACTTCCAGCCGGTGCACCAAGCCGGCCCGAGCGCCCAAGCCGCTTCCACACGGAGGCCTGAATCACCGTCCGCACTGGACAGAAGCCGGGGCCCAGAGGTTACCTTCAGCAGGGAACTCTTCAAACTCGTCGTCTTCCTCTAAGAGACCTAAGTCTACCGGCTGCTTTTTCTCTGACATCGCGACCCTCCGCGCCCAATACCTCCCAGATCAGCAGGAAAGTTGAAATCCTCACGCTTCCTCAAGGAAATGCCACCGTCGCTACCGCCTCAGAGGCTGACGCTACCATAGAGACTCGGGGAAAGAACTACGGGAGTCGCGCGAAGAATGCTGGGATACTGGAGGTCGGCCCAGCGCTTCCTGCGGGTTTAGCGCTTTTTCCGAGTTACAGAGGTAATTTTTTTTGTCTCTACTATGTTATTCCGACTCTCTGAATTGCCAAAGTTGAGATTCGTGTAGTTTTCCTGACTATAAAAGACTCATAATGTGTAAAACAAACAAACAAAAAACCTTGACTTAGTTTGCAACCGAGGAAGGAACTCCAGAGGGACTAGAGAGTGTGGTTGCTAACATTCATCAGCCCTTCACATACATTATTACCCCTAGCCCTTAAACCCGTTCCCTAAGCGTGGTATTAAATGTCTCCACATCGCAGAAAGTTCAATTTCAGAAAGAAGCAGCCGAAGTCACTCAGGTAGTGCTAGACAACCGAAATGCAGATATTTTTGCCTGGCTCCGATCTCCAGACTTTTCCATCAGGCAGTGTATATAAGGTCTTAGAATTACTTTGTGGTAAATAGCTTGTTAAGTAGAATTTGTGGGGCGGGCGTGTGTGTGTGTGTGTGTGTGTGTGTGTGTGCAGTAACTCTAGTTTACAGGTTATTATACAATAATGCTATTTAAAAATGGATTTGTGTAACATTTCATGGTGTTTATGTCATTTAGAATTGTTTGAATAGCGTTTGAACATCATTTTGAAAACAGTAGTGAACTGCATGGAACTCTATATATAATATGGAGATGTATATGGATGAATATTGTGTAATATACATACACAAATTGAGTGTTATTATAAATTTGATACATGTTCCAGATTATTTCTATAAATTCCATTCCCTTATTCAACAACTTTAGGTCATACTGCCTACCAGGAGCTGTACATCAAACATGTATAGACAAGGTGCCTTTCCTCAAGGAGCTCATAGTCTACTCAGAGACGTGTAAACAGGTAAATCACAATGAAACACAGTAATCCAGTTGAATCTCCATCTTAATATTATGTGAGAAATAAACAGAGTGGGAATACAGAAAATGGAATAATTAAATGTAGAACAAACTTGGACAAGAACTACAATTAGTGTAATTTTTAAAAAATGTATTTTTATTATACTATTTTGATTTGTATAGATTACCTAATCAGCCTTCACTTGTAACGTCCTAAAGTTAAGCAGCATTGGCATAACTACATACAATTCTATTCTGGAAAGGTTTAAAGGCAAAAAAAGACTGCTAAAACAAAAATAAAATAAAATAAAAATAAGAGAAAGGGAGGTTATGTAGACTTGAACTACATTTAAATGGTGGGTAACCCAGAGGAACATAGTAGTATCTCATGAAAATAGTAGTATCTCACTACCGCAAAAAATTATGCCAGGTAATGCATATCTTAATCAGTGTGACTTAGTCATTATACAATGTATATGTATTTTAAAATACGCTGTGCTCCGTAAATATATGCAATTTTTATTTGTCAATTAAACTAACTTTTTAAAGAATGTAAAAAAAAAGTTTTTTGCCAAGGAGTCAGAAAACCCAAATTCTAGTTCCTGGACCTATTATTTAGTTCATTTGATATATGATGAAGTTTGTATCAATCCTTAGCAAAAGAAAAAGATCAACAGCAATATTTGGTGATTTTTTTTACCCCTAAAACTGTGTTTATTCAATTTAAAAAGAGGTTGTTGATTTAAAAATCACCAATCTTATGTCAAGTTCCACCACCCCTGCCCTTTCTTCCATTTTACTTGTTCATGAAACCCGGAATGCTGAAACTTAAATAACTTCTCATTTCAGATGAGGTGGGGCATGTTCAGGGTGGTATGGTCATAGACAATAACTTCTCATTTTAAATGTCATGGCACATAGCACAATGAGCAACTTCACGTTTCAATGGTCATGGCACATGGAATAATTTTGGAAAATAATACTATAAATATATATTTGCAGATCAGTTTGTATTGTAAATCCAGGCTCAATTTCTTCTAAAGGGGAGTTTGGAGAAATTACTTAATTTCTCTGTAGTACATTTTAGTTATTTGCAGTTACAGTTAAGATTAAATGAGATTATGTGTATAATGTGCATAGTCCAATGCTTGGCACATAATTGGCATATAATAAGTGATCAATACAGGTTAGCTATTATTAAGTAAGGAACTTATATTTTAAAATATCTGTGCTTCTCCTTGTCAACCCCTAAAAGTCTCTTAAGTGTGTGTTGTGTTTCTTGATCTCTTTTTAACACTTTATGAGGAAGTCAGTCCCTCTCCAATTATAATGATAATTCATAATAATGTATATTTAATGTTTACTTTGTATTAGGCACTGGACTAAACCCATTTTGTATATTTACTTGTTTAATCTTCCTCACAACAGCCCTATTGATATGGTTTGGCTGTGTCCCCACCTAAATCTCACCCTGAATTATAGCTCCCCTAATTCCCACATGTTGTGGGAGGAACTTGGTGGGTGGTAATTGAATCATGGGGGTGGGTCTTTCCCATGCTGTTCTGGTGATAGTGAATAAGTCTCACAAGATCTGTTGGTTTTATAAAGGAGAGTTCCCTTATACAAGCACTCTTGCTTGCCACCATCTAAGACATGACTTTGCTCTTCTTCATTCACTTTCAGTCATAATTGTGAGGCCTCCCTGGCCATACGGAACTGAGTCAATTAAACCTCTTTCCTATATAAATTTCCCAGTCTTAGGCAGGTCTTTATTAACAGTGTGAGAACAAACTAATATAGTCCAGTTGGTTACAGGGTAGTAGGGCACTGCTGTAAAGATACCTGAAAATGTGGAAGCGACTTTGGAGCTGGGTAACAGGTAGAGGTTGGAACAGTTTGAAGGGCTCAGAAGAAGACAGAAAAATGTAGGAAAGTTTGGAACTTCGGAGAGACTTGGAGGGTTCAGAAGACAGGAAGATGTGAAAGTTCAGAACTTCCTAGAGACTTGTTGAATGGCATTGACCAAAATGCTGATAGTGATATGAACAATAAAGTCCAGGCTGATGTGGTCTCAGATGGAGATGAGGAACTTGTTGGAAACTGGAGTAAAAGTCTCTCTTCCTATGCAAAGAGACTGCTGGTATTTTGCCCCTGCCCTAGAGAACTGTGGTACTTTGAACTTGAGAGACATGATTTAGGGTTATCTGGTAGAAGAAATTTTTAAGCAGCAAAGCATTCAAGAGGTGACAGAGCATAAAAGTTTGGAAAATTTGTAGCCTGATGATGCAGTAGAAAAGAAAAACCCATTTTCTGGGGAGAAATTCAAGCTGGCTGCAGAAATGTGCATAAGAGGAGCCAAATGTTAATTGCCAAAACCAGCAAAATGTCTTCAGGACATGTCAGAAACCTTCATGGCAGCCACACCCATCACAGACCTAGAGACCTAGGAGGGAAAAATGGTTTCATGTGCTGGGCCCAGAGCCTCCCTGTTGAATGCAGACTCCATGGCTAAAAGGGGCCAAGATATAGCTTAGGCCATGGCTTCAGAAGGTGCAAGCCCCAAGCCTGGGCAGCTTCCATATGGTATTGGGCCTGCAGATGCACAAAAGTCAAGAATTGAGGTTTGGGAACCTCCATCTAGATTTCAGAGGATGTATGAAAATGCCTGGATTTCCAGGCAGAAGGAGTGTGGCCTTCATAGAGAACATCTGCTAGAACAGTACAGAAGGGAAATGTGTGGTTGGAGCCCCCACACAGAGTTGCTACTGGGGTACCATCAAGTGGAGCTGTGAGAAGAGGACCACCTTCTTCCAGAGCCCAGAATGGTAGACCCACTGACAGCTTGTACCATGAGCCTGGAAAAGCCGCAGACACTTGATACCACCCTGTGAAAGCAGCCAGGAGGGAGGCTGTACCCTGCAAAGCTACAGGGATGGAACTGGCCAAGACCACTGGAACTCACCTCTTTCATTAGAATGACCTGAATGTGAGACATGGAGTCAAAGGAGATCATTTTGTAGCTTTAAGATTTGACTGTCCTGCAGGATTTTGAACTTGCATGGGGCCAGTAGCTGCTTCATTTTGGCCAATTTCTCCCATTTGGAATGGGTGTATTTACCCAATGCCTGTACCTCCACTGTAGCTAGGAAGTAACTAACTTGCTTTTGATTTTACAGGCTTGTAGGTGGAGGGAACTTACCTTTTCTCAGATGAGACTTTGGACAGTGGACTTTTGAATTAATGCTGAAATGAGTTAAGACTTTGGGGGACTGTTGGGAGGCATGACTGGTTTTGAAATGGGAGGACATGAGATTTGAGAAGGGCCAGGGATAGAATGGTATGGTTTGACTGTTTCCCTACCCAAATCTCATCTTGAATTGTAGCTTCCATAATTCCCATATGTTGTGGGAGGGACCCAGTGGGAGGTAATTAAGTCATGGTGGCAGGTCTTTCCTGTGCTGTTCTCATAATAGTGACTACGTCTCACAAGATCTGATGGTTGTATAAAGGGGAGTTCCCCTGCACCTGCTCTTTTGCCTGCCACCATTTAAGACATGACTTTCCTCTATATTTGCCTTCAGCCATTATTATGAGGCTTCCCCAGCTGTGTGGCACTGTGAATCAATTAAACCTCCTTCCTAAATTAGTCTCAGGTATGTCTTTATTAGCAACATGAGAACACTAATACACCTATTGCATACAATTTAAATCCACTTTATACTTGAGGAACTGAGACTGAGAGAGGTTGGTAATGTGGCCAAGATCATAGTGCTAAGATATGGTGGAGCTATTATTTAAGGACTTTCTTAAAGGATAGGAAACAAACCATCCCAGTGTGCAGAGAGGCTGACAGTTAAACCCCAGAATTATTTTTTTCTTATGCATAAATGTAGGCAGAAGTGCAAAAGGCAAAGAGGTAGAATGAAAAAGAAAATCAAACTCTAGGATTAACTCTCAATGACTAAGAAACTCTCAACAATCTTAAGAGAAGCATTTGTAGTCAAAACTATGCCTTCACTTACATATTATATCTGTAATTGATTGAATAGTTAGGTAGGAAATCGTTATAGGTAGGAAAACAAGTTAGCAGTGTATTTTGTAGTAGACGATTCTGTTTGTCTCAAGTAAATTTTTTTTTAAGCAGTGTCTCACTCTTGCACAGGCTGGAGTGCACTGGTGTGATCATAGTTCACTGCAGCCTCGACCTTCTGAGCTTAGGTAAGCCTCCCTCCTCAGCGTCCCTGGTAGCTGGGACTGCAGGTTCAGGCCACCATGCCCAGCTAATTTTTTGTAAAGATGGGTTCTCACCATGTTGCCCAGGCTGGTCTGGAACTCCCAGGCTCAAGTGATCCTCCTGCTTTGGCCTCCCAAAGTGCTGGGATTACAAACATATGCTACCATGCCCAGCCTCAAAATTTTTTTCTCCTAAAAGTTTCATTAGGGATTCTCCTGAAACAGATTTTGAGGATCTTTAAGAAAAGTGGACTATAAGAATGCAGGCAGATTCTGGATACTTGCAGCTAGCTCTAAACCCCATTGTAATACATGTTTGGGGTTATTTTTATCATTGTGGTAAGAAGACTTAACATAATATCTACCCTCTTACATTTTTAAGTGCATAATACATTATTGTTAGCTATAGGCATCTTATTGTACAGCAGATCTCTGCAACTTATTCATTTTGTGTAACTGTAGATTTATAACCATTAAATAGCAATTCCTTATTTCCCCCTCCTTTAATCCCTAGCAACCACCATTCTATTCTCTGTTTCTATGACTTGGACTATTTTGGATTCCTCTTTTAAGTGAGATCATGCATTATTTGACCTTCTGTGACTGGCTTATTTCACTTAGCATAATGTACTTCAGATTCATCCATATTCATTCATCCATATAGCAGGATTTCCTTTTTTGAGGCTGAATAATATTCCACTGTGTGTATATACTGCATTTTCTTTGCATTCATTAGTTGATGGTCATTCTGATTGCAAATAATACTACAATAATCCTGCATATTCATGAAAGTACAGATATTTCTTTGAGAGCCTGATTTCAATTCCTTTGGATATATACCCCGAAGTGGGATAATTCAACCATATGATTGTTCTATTTGTAAATTTTTAAGGGAACTCTATACTGTTTTCCATAGAGGCTGCACCATTTATTTTTAGACTTCCATCAACATCACACAAGGGTTCCAATTTCTCCGCAACCTTACCAGCACTTACTTTTTTGATAATAGCCATTCTTACAGGTATGACATAATATCTCATTGTTGTTTTGATTTACATTTTTCTGATGAGTAGTGATGTAGAGGATTTTTTCATATACCTTTTGGGCATTTGTATGTCTCCTTTGGATAAATGTTTATTCCAATCATTTGCCAATTATTTAATTGGGACGTTTAGGTTTTTGTTTTGCTTTGTTTTGTTTGCTTTTGTGTTATAGAAGTTCCTTCTGTGTGTTTGATATTTACCCCTTATCAGATAAATAGTTTGCAAATATTTTTTCCCATTCCATAGGTTGCCCTTTCATTCTGTTGTTTCCTTGGCTGTGCAGAAGCTTTTGAATTTCATGCAGTCCCTGTTGTCTAATTTGGTTTTGGGATCATATTCAAGAAATTAGACCAATATCAGGAAGATTTCCCCATTTTCTTTTAGGAGTTTTACAGTGTCCTGTCTTATATTTAAGCCTTTAATCCACTTTGAGTCGATTTTTGTGTGTGATATATTTAATGGCTTGGTTTATGGGGCTTAGTTCTTTGTAGAAGGTGTATATGTATCTTTATTAGTATTATGAGTACTCTGTATCCGGTGATTGATTCTGGACTTTGGGAAGAATTATAATCCCAAACAGAAGGAGGTTTTTTGGCTCTCTTGTCATATTGGACAAATGAAAATGTGAAAAATTATAATTGTAAACTAACTCTCTAAAATATTTACATCTCACTGTAGAACAATTAGTAATGAATAAAGATACAGTTATTTAAAATCTAAATGCTAATAATGAGAAGTACTTAATCTACCACAACATAAAAGCCCAGTCTAAAAAGACCCATCTTATACCAAACTACCTGTTCAAAAATCGATATTTGCATGCCCAAGACTTGTTTGAAAAGGCGATTATGGTCTCACAGGTAAATCATAAGAATTTTTAAAATTTTGTAAATGCTGTATTTATATGACAGACAAGAACCACTCTGAAGGAATCATTATGGTTTGGGAAATGATATGCAATTTCAAAATCATCGAAATCATTTCAATTGCCTGTATTTACATTTATATAATGGGTATTTATAATGGTGATTATTTTAGAACTTACCTTGTTTTCCAGGATCTCACATTGGTTTCTATGGGAACAAGACTGGCTCTGAAGAGGAGCATTTTAAGAACTCTTTTCACATTCAGTGACTGCTAACTGAACTGTAAATTCTGTTTGTCTGCTAAAGGTTTTTAACACTTAGATTTTAACACGGAAATAAAAGTTGGGCATTCTAGCTTCATAAACCATTTTTAATAATAAAAAGTATTTTTATGAAACACCTGGCACATTTGCAACATTTGAAAAACAAAATAACTAGCTTTAGGAGCTAAGGATCTGTTCACTTTATTAAATTTATTAATAATTAATCCACATTGGCCATGTGCTTGCTCTTACAAAATTGCATAAAGAAAAACTTCATCTGATCTGTTGTTTTAATACATTTTCTCTGCTATTAATACACACATATACATATATGTTTCCTTAGTTTTATAAAAATCCCTTAAAGTAGTATAAAATGTTCTGCATTTAAAGTTTCTTCTCTGCTAATACCTCAGTCATCCTGTGCTATTACTTACCCTGGTACCATGTTGTACCTTGACCATGAGTTGGGACTTTATCCATGTTCTTAGACCCAAATGGAACTTAGTTTTACTATTTTTTGAAACAAGCTCATAAGTCTTTAAATTTCCATTTTTTCTTTTTCTTGGAAGAAATTTTTAAATCATAAAAAACCCAATGTGTAATTTATGCATTACATTTGTTCAGTTTACTATATTTTATATTTCCTCCCATTTCATGTTTTCCAATTAACTTTATTTTTTTAATTTCCTGGAAAAATGAAACTTAAAAATATTGTTATTTAATTCCCTTTCAACATAATTAAAACCTACTAAAAATAAGAGAAGCCTATTTTAGAAAAGAGTGTTAAAACTCAAAATTTTTCTCATACCCAAACTATAAAAGATGCTAATTGAAAGCACATGGCATCCCATAACCAACTTATGTACTAGCTACTCCAGTTATTTCTGACATATGATTTGTGTCTTAAATCCGAAGAGTACAGGTTGATGGCAGACTGCCAGGTGGGGTAGAATTAGTACTGGGTGATTTTGCCATCTTTTTGATTGGAATGTGTTTGCTTGCTCTCAGCCTATTCATGACTGTAGGCTGCCAGAGACTAGTGACAGTTTGAAAAGCGGAACTGCTGGCATTGCTGTGACCAAGAGATCATTCTATAACTTAGGTATCTGGTGTAAGCTCCATGGAATTGTTTTTCTTCTTCTTCTTCTTTCTTAAAAGTATTTTTCATTCAGAATTTGATTTTATGATATAAATTAAGGATTGCCCCACTTTGAAAAAAGGTGATGATAAATAAATGAGAAATATGTAATAAAATGTTTTGAGAGGAATGACTAATTGGCTATTCTATTTCTTTTAAAGACGATTGTGAATAGAAGTACAAAAACTAAAAAGTAAAATCAAGTCTAATGTTAATTATTAGACGAGAAACAGTTATCTTAAAAAGTATCTGAATCTGAAGGTGAGGAATATAATTGTCTAGCACAGAGCTACTCAAAGTGGGGTCCCTGGACCAGTGGCTGTAAAATACAACTACAGAAAGTGTGCATGAACACTTAGAAACTCTTAGAGCAATTTTACACTACCACTTCATCCAACCCGTGATTTAGTATTTTACAAAAATCAGCTTATGGCATTTTTGAATTTTAAGAATTTGCTCTTTACTACAAATGGAGATGGATTGATTTAGCATAAATTACTGTAAGCAGAAAAGAGTATCATTGGAACTTCATATATTGAGAATAATTTATCCTGTGTGATTCTGTCTGAAAGCTGGGAAGTGAGGTGTTTTTCTCTCTGAAAGATCTCTTTTAGCCCTAGAATAACATATTTATTTTCATAAGATTACAGCAAAGGAGGCTGAAGCTGATATTGTTCTCTCCTTTTGCAGATACGAAAACAAAAGTGCAAAGGGCTTAAGTGAGATGTCTGAGATTACACAATTAACATCAGAATTTAAAATCAAGTTAACTAAACAGCATTGCACTGAACTTACTTCATTTTATGATGAATAAAATAAAAAATACCCTAGGTTGATTATGGCATCAAATTCAACATATTTACAATTATATATTGCAGATGGCAGTGCTTTGTCTTAAGGTTTCTGAAGGAAAAGCATTGTGATAGTTGTTCAGTGAGTGTACAGTGAAACTATACATACTGCAAACCAAGGTGACGAGTTGGAAGGAATTCAATAACCAAAACCAAAATTAAACAAAGAGAATGAAAAAAGATTAAGGTAGGAACACATAATTTGGTTAAAGAACTAATAGAGCAGAAATGTAAGCCCACACCTCTCTGAAAGGTAAAAAATTCCAGAAAAAAAAAGGGTTGACCTTGGACTGTAAATAGGAGAAATAAAACGAAAATAAGAAAGGGAAAGTTTAGACAAAACACTGGGAATTCTTAATTGTCAGGAGTATTAGGTTAGTTGAGTGAGGGCCCAAAAGAATCTCTAAGGACATTTAAAACTGAACAAAGCCATGGACAATGTATTGTAGTGAGCAAGAAGACTTAATGGCAGGGGGATGGTTTGGATCAACCATGAGGTGTTTTTCAGCTCTAATTTCTAGTATTCCATAGCTCTGTGAAGAATAGTTGCTAAATTGCTTGATCAACTCAGACAAATGAAACTCAACACAAGAATAAAGTCCCAGACAAAACAGTAAAGTCAGCCAAAATTGAAACACACCCTCAGAATGACAAAAAACCATAAATCTTGCATCATATCCCAAAGATGACAAATTCAGTTACTGGCAGCCTGCCCAGACGGATAAATTCCAGAGACGAGATCCTTCACTGAGTAAGCCCAACCAACAGGTTGGGAGAGTTCAACTTCTCAGACTGCAAAACCTCTCAGCTAATATTAATATTAGAGCAGACTAAAATTGAAAAGGAAAAGTGATGTATTAAAGAACCTGGTCTATGAGTGAACTAATTCCTCTATTCATTCTTCAAGGAGTTATTATGGAGTGCCTACTGTCTGCCAGCTACTATTATAGGGTAAAGTACCTCAGTGAACCAAATAGTGAAGAGATCTGCCCTTATGGAGTTTATGTTGTAGTGTGAGGAAGAGTAAAGAACACAGTATGCCATATCTTCAATATGGGAAGTGCTAAGGGGAGTAGAAAGCAGGCTGAGGAATATGGCAGGCATGATTTGGGGTGTGGCAAAATAGGGGCAGATGGCTGTGTTTAATAATGCAATCAGGGTAGAACTCCTGGAGAAGGAGAGACATTTGAGCAAGACAAGGGCAGTGAGAGTAGTTAGCCAAGTTGGTACTGGGGAAGGAACATCCCAGGCAGAAAGAACTTACAGAGAATGGCAGGAATGATGGAGCAAACCTGGTGTGTTTGAGGAATAGAAAGGAGTATTCTTCCCCACACTCACTTCCCTCCAGTGGGATGAAGTCAGAGAGGCCTGTAGGCCTTTACTAAAACCTTGTCTTTTACTCTGAGTAAATTGCTCTCATCTTGCTGTGAGAATCTTAGGATCTCAGTGAAGAAACTAATGCACTTGAGGTGCCAGCCTCTTTGAGAAACTATTCACCCATACATCAATGGTGTTTCATTGTGCTCTTTTGGATTGTTCAGGTGATAAGTTTTAAGAATGTCAGCATCTTCCAGCAGCATGGGCCTTTAACATAAAAATATGTCCTGTAACTACTGCTACTGAGAATGCAGGGAAAATAATAAATCGTATAACTCTGGATTATAGAGTTACTGCTTTCATTTTTCTCTTAGACCAGCAATAACCATTTTTTAAAAATTATACTCATGATCTTTGATGTTTGTACATGTATGAAATATATGCTCTGTCACAGAAAATAAACCCCTAAATATCAGCAATTGTATTGTGGGTTTATATTCTATGAAACCTGATCATTACTAAGGGCTTGATAAATATTTAAAGGTAACTAGGTGCTTAATGTTAGAAGACAAAGATGGATCTGCTTATGAGAAGGAACGACAGTTTTTTTTTTTGAGATGGAGTCTCCCTCTGTCACCCGCTGCATGCAGTGCAGTGGTGCTGTCTTGGCTCACTGCAACCTCTGTCTCCTGGGTTCAAGTGATTCTCCTGCCTCAGCCTCCCCGAGTAGCTGGTACTACAGGCATGCACCACCACACCCAGCTATTTTTTTTTTTTTTTTGTATTTTTAGTAGAGACGAGGTTTCACCATGTTGGCCAGGCTGGTATCGAACACTTGACCTCAGGTGATCCACCTGCATCAGCCTCTCAAAGTGCTGGAATTACAGGCATGAGCCACTGTGCCTGGCCAGGAATGACAATATTAAAGAAATTTTTTTTTATGTTTTTGGATATTTGAAAATATTAGAAAATGAAAGGCTAAGTTAGAAAAACACTGTTAATGTTTCTTTATGATTTGAAAAAAGTGTGTTCAGTACCTGCTATATGCCAGGCACATTTTCTAGACCCTATGGATACAACAGCGAAGAACACATAAGAGCCTGAGATCTAATACATTCCTCTATTAAGATTCTCTTCAGGCAGCTTACCAGTTCTATTATAACAATATGTAGCTGAAGAGGTGAGTCAATGGGAGACTCATCTGGAACCCAGCATCACCTGTTAGGATGGGACGTGGCTAGGAAATTATGCTTCATGACCTGGCCCATCTGGTCATCTACTCTTTGGAAATCCTCAGGCAGAGACTACATCTCTGAATGTTTAGGAACTTTAGAAAGAGAAGAGAGGATTTGGGTTGGTTCCAAGACTTTGCTATCGTGAATAGTGCTGCAATAAACATACATGTACATGGGTTAGTTCCAAGTCTTTGCTATTGAGAATAGTGCCACAATAAACATACGTGTACATGTGTCTTTATATTAGAATGATGTATAATCCTTTGGGTATATACCCAGTAATGGGATTGGTGGGTCAAAATCCTCTGTGTATATACGCAGTAATGGGATTGCTGGATCAAACAGCATTTCTAGTTCTAGATCCTTGAGGAATCACCACAGTGTCTTCCACAATGGTTGAACTAATTTACACTCCACCAACAGTATAAAAGTGTTCCTATTTCTCCACTTCCTAGCCATCATCTGTTGTTTCCTGACTTTTTAATAACTGGTATTCTAACTGGCGTGAGAAGGTATCTCAATATGGTTTTGGTTTGTATTTCTCTAATGACCAGTGATGATGTGCTGGATAAAGAAAACGTGGCACATATACACCGTGAAATACTATGCAGCCATAAAAATGAATGAGTTCATGTCCTTTGCAGGGACATGGATGAAGCTGGAAACCATCATTCTCAGCAAACTAACACAGGAACAGAAAACCAAACACTGCATGTTCTCACTCATAATTGGGAGTTGAACAATGAGAATATTTGGGCACAGGGAAGGGAACATCACACACCAGAGTCTGTAGGAAGGTGGGGGGGGGGGGGTTAGGGGGGGAATTGCATTAGGACAAGTACCAAATGTAGATGACGGGTTTATGGGTGCAGTAAACCACCATGGCACATGTATACCTATGTAACAAACCTGCATGTTCTGCACATGTCCCAGAACTTAAAGTATAATAAAAAAGGAAGGAAGGAGGGAAGGAAAGAAAGAAGGAGGGAAGGAAGGAAGGAAGGGAGGAAGGAAGGAAGGGAGGGAGGGAGGGAGGGAAAGAAGGAAAGAAGGAAGGAAAGAAGGAAGGAAGGAAGGAAGGAAGGAAGGAAGGAAGGAAGGAAGGAAGGAAGGCAGGCAGGCAGGCAGGCAGGCCATATTTGAATTAGAACTGTGTTGTCTGATATAATAGCCACGTATGGCTATTAAGCTAGTAAAATGTGGCCATTCCAAATAGAGAAGTATTCTAAGTATAAAATACACTTCATTTGGATGACTTGGTGTAAAAAAGAGAATATATATATTTTTAGATGTTTTACATTTATTGCATTTGAAATTATACTTTTGATGCACTGAATAAATCAAGTGTACTATTAAAATGAATTTCTCTTTGTTAAACTTTTTTTAAAAAATGTGTATTCTAGAAAAAATATACTTACATTTATGTGGTTGACATTCTATTGAGCCTGAAGGTCTGCCTTTGATTCTCATATTTGCTCAGTACTGTTGCATAATAATGGCTAACACTTGGAGTACGCATTAAGTGGCAAGCCGTCTCCTAAGCACGTTACCTACGCTAAAACATTTAATCCTTACAGAAAACCCTGTGAGGAATCATTTTTCCAGATGAATAATTTGAGACACAGAACTATCAAGAAACTTGCTAAAGGCCACAGATCTGGTGAGTAGAAAAGCAATTAGGCTTTTAAAGCTGTAACTAACCCAGTAGCTCTTAAACCTACATGTTCATCAGTCACCTGCAGGGCTTGTTAAAACACAAATCCCTGAACCCCAACCCCAGGGGTTTTGACTCAGTAGATGGGGCATAAGCTGAGACTGTGCATCTCTACCAAATTTTCAGGTGATTTTGATGCTGCTGACTTACGGACCACATTTTGAGAACTGTTGGCCTAATCAATGCACTACACCACCTCTCCCCAATCTTAATAAAGTCCTCAGCCTTTCTGAATCATAACTGTAGTTCTTATATTTACCTCATATGCTATAAAATTCACCATTTTAAAGAGTACAACTCAGTATTTTTTGCTATCTTCAAAGCTCTGCAACTATCATCATTAATCCCAGAACATTTCCATCACCCCTAAAAGACATTCGATACCTATTAGGAGTCACTCCAGACTCTTGTCTCCCCCAACCCAGGAAACAGCTAATCTATTTTCTATCTCTATGGGTTTGCCTATTTTGGACATTTCATATAGAGGGAGTCATATAACGTGGCTTTTTGTGTCTGACTTATTTTCGTAGCATCATGTGTTAAAGGTTCATACTGTAGTATGTATCAATACTTCATTTTTTTGAATGAATAATATACACTTGCATGGTCATACCTTAACAGTTGATGCACATTTTGGATAGTGTATATTTTTGAGCTATTATGAATTTGTATGAACATATATTTTTATTTCTCCTAAGTTGTAAGTATGATAGGGTCTAGTAGGAGTGGAAGTGCTGGCTTTTATGGTAATTCTGTTTAACTTTTTGAGGAACTGCCAAACTGTTATCAAAATGCTGCTCCATTGTACATCCCCATCAGAAATATATGAGAGTTCCAGTTTTTCCACAAGCTTAGCAGTACTTGCCATTGCTCATCTTTTTACCATAGCTATCCTAGTGGGTGTGAAGTGTTATTTTATTGTGGTTTTGATTTGCATTTTCCTAATATCTAATGATATTGCACATTGTTTTATGTGCTTATTGGACATTTGTGTATCTTGTTTGTTTGAAAAGATGTCTATTGAAAGCCTTTGCTCTTTCAAGAGACAGAGCTCACTCAGTCACCCAGGCTGGAGTGCAGTGGCACGATCACAGTTCCCTGCAGCCTTGATCTGGGCGCAAGGCATCCTCCTGCCTCAACTGAATAGCTGGGTCTACAAGGATATGCCATCATATGCTGATTTTTAAATTTTTTTATAGAGACTAGGTCTTGCTATATTGCCCAGAATGGTCTTAAGCTTGTGGCCTCAAGTGATCCTCCCATGTTGGCCTCCCAAAGTGCTGGGATTACAGGTATGAATGACCACCCCTAGCTTCATTTTTAAATTGGGTTATTTATCTTTTTATTGTTGAGTTATAAGAGTTCTTTAATATTCTGCATAGAAGTCCTTTACCAGATGTATGATTTGCAAATAATTTCTCCTATTCTGTAGGTTGCCTTTTTGCTGTCTTGATGGTCCACTGAAGCACAATGTTTTTAATATTTATGAAGTTCAATTTGTCTAAATTTTTTTTTTAGCACTTGTACTCTTGGGTCACATCTAGAAACCACTGGCTAATCCAAGGTCATGAAGATTTACTCCTTGGCTTTCTTCTAAGAAAACATAATTCTTACATCTAAGGCTGTGATCCATTCTGCATTAATTTTTGTCTATGGTGTGAGATATGAATGAAACTCCATTCTTTTTCATGTGGATATTCACTTAGCACTACTTGTTGATCACAGGGTCCTTTTAAAATTTAAGAATATTTTATAGTCTGCATTAATTATAATATTTTTATTAATATTAATTACAATATGGTTTTTTTCCTTTCTGGGTGCTTGCCTGCTATGCTGTCAAAGCTTTGTGAGTGCTGTAATTAGAACAAAATGAATGTCCTCGGAATTAAAACCCCACGTCAGTAATGATTGACCACAAGGCAGGCTTGTTCAATTGCACTTCATCATTTACTGTTGTACCAAGACCCTTACCATTATTATATTGTCCTATGTTAATTCTTTCATTCACATATATAGGATGAGAAACAAAGGAATATTTATCCTATATAATGTTCCTTTATGATTTTTAATACCATTTTACTGTTGTTTATGCCTAAAGCACCCATTCAACTGATGTTATAAATACAAATTTGAAATGTGGTATGTTATTTCCATATACTGTTATAATAATTGAATATAGAGAGCAGACCAAAATAAGATGAATGCTAGAAAATAAACAAAAATGTGGGAAAAGAGGCAAACTTTACCTAATTGGGACTGATAGCAATTAGTACATTACATACATGGATGCTTCCTTTTCATAGGAAGTAAGATAAATGGAATGTGAAACACAATGCAGATGCTGTCCAAATATTGTGAGAGGGTTGCAATGGGAGGTGAAAATGTAGAATCTGAAAGGCATCAGTGCATATGGCATCCAGAAAAATGAGAATGATAAAGTAAGAACTTTTTGGTATTTCCCGAAATAGTGCCCAGACTTGTGACAGGAATATTTAGGTTACTGGTTAGGTATCACTCTGCAGTGCCATAATTACAGGAGGAAATTTTAGCAAGCTGTTTCAACCTAAAAGTATTATTTCTCCTTTATTTCCTGGCTCCATTGTCATTTAACCCACTGCTGTCCTTAGCTCATTTCTGAAGTAGATATCTAGAGAAAAAATAATTAACTCTCTCTGTGTAAATACTTTTCATTGTAAATTAATAAACTTTTCTGGTGACTTTATGGAACATAGGCATAAATTCAGTTAGATGAGCTTCTGGATCTGAGGACTGAGTGAGGAAAGAAATTTTGGACTAGTGTTCAGCCTAAGCAACATTGCTAAGTAAAGTGATAATGAAATTAGAAACCAAGCCACAGGGTCTTGTAAATGTGCTTCAGACTCTCATTTATATTCAGTGAAATTCTGGTTATTCTCATGAGTCAAATATTAGAAATAAAATGTTAAGTCAAATTCTCCTTTTTCAGTATATTGGTACTGAAGAACTCCTTAGTACTCAGATAATTCTGAATAGGGATATAATTATCCCAAAAATATATTTGTGGGAGCTGACTTCTGTATTGTGAAAATGTCAACTGAATTTGGTAACACGTACCTGAAAGTTCCGGAAACATAAATATTACCCACAAATAGGGCGTTGATATTTCATCTTATTGTTTATTCTGAACTTCACTCTTATGAAAAAGCCAAAGGGTGTCATCCCTTTTCAGGCTAGGGACTATGACTAAAGAGTTTTATTTTATATAATTTATTAGGCTTTTACAATTCCCCTCATGCTTCTTATGTCCTTTTCTGGTGTCAGCATTCTTATAGGCTAAATTTCTAAAGCAGAAATGGTGTGCATGTCAATATAGTTAGCAAGAAATTAGGGAGTATATTATCCACTCAAAGCAAGTCTTGGAGATGAGGAGAGAAAGAAATCTCTAGAGATAGATGCAGTAGGGGCAGTCTTGAAGAGAAAAGGAATGCAGCCTATGGAATTTGTCTTACAACTTGCAAGTCACATAGTATTAGAAATTAAGCCACAGAGCCTGGTGATATTATGTTTCATAAAATTCCTATCAGTAGTTACTGCGAGTCATAAATCTTCATCACGATGAGTTCCTGGGGCCTACATGAAAGAAGAACAAAAGCTGTTATAAATTACCTTGAGCCAGAGACTGGACCCAGCAGATTCCATAGAATAGACTGCCTGTCTCCTGTTGCTCTCATTGGATGAGGGTCTCTTGAATTAAGCACCAAAAGCAGAAAGCAAAAGGAAAATAACATCACAGATGTGCTGACCATACTGCACCCTGCCTGCCTAGTTTCTGCCACAGACTCCATCAGCTCTCCTTTCAGAACCTGCAGTTACCCTCACGGTCTTGTGCCTCCTTCTGATTATATGTTGGGTAGTTTCTACACATACACCTCTGACTAATTAATCTCTACCTCACATCACCTGAAGAGATCAAGCAATGCTGGGTTAATGCCAAGGGCTCAGGGATGGTAAGCAGAGGCAAAGCATGCACAAATAGGAAAGCCACCACCTAGGTTCTTATGAAAAGCATGCATTTTTAGAATATTAGAAAAATACGCTATGGTTAGCTTAATTCTGAATTCTGGGGTGAATTCCAAGCAAACTGAAATTCCCCATGTCCTGAGCAAAGCAAGTCTGTACATGTGGTGGCCTTTATGTCATCTTCCCAGGTAATCACTTTTCTCACCTTAGAATGGTATGACCAGGTTACCAAGAATATTTCCCCTTGCATGGAGGGGGCTGATTCATGAAACAGTGACTTGCACAGTTGGGCCACAGTGTGTCCTGGATTTTATGAACTAGCCAAGAGCCAGGGTGTGGGCTGTCTATGCAATTCTGCCCCCAACTTGTGTCAGCATGTCCAGATATTTAAGCAAAGTTTAAGTACGTGCTCATTTGTGTGAAGAAAAATCCAACAAAGGAATGCAATCATTATCGGCCTCTGTATCAATAGGAAAGTCAAATCTGGTCAGCATTTCAAATGAATTCAAATTTATTATTTTAAAAAGCTCTGTTATTAGAATGTTAGTCCTAATGCAATTCTTTTTATATATTATTTATCTGATTCATTTCATTAAACTTTATAAGCCTCCCACAAGGTAGAGTTTTATCTATTTTAGAAATGTAATACGACTTTTAAAATACCATAATTAATCAATAACAAAGTTAAAGAAAAACAGCCCTGAGTTTCTTAATCTTTATTTATTTGGGCAAGATGGGACAAGGCTAACTTCTGACACTTTTCCCTGATAAACACATTTCATGTGAATTTTTTTTTTTTTTTTTTTTTTTTTTTGAGACGGAGTTTCGCTCTTGTTACCCAGGCTGGAGTGCAATGGCGCGATCTCGGCTCACCGCATTTAAAAATGCTGTCTTGGTCTCTCCTTCAGATCTTTGGAGAAACATGAGAACACAGAAAGGAGAATACATATTTTAGAAATTTTTTGAAGCAAAATCCTATCTACGTGCTCTTTTGTTTTATTCTTAAACTTTCTTACTTAGAGCAGTTTTGGATTTTTAAGGAAATTATGAAAATATTACAGAGACTCCCATATACTACATAACTAGTCTTCCACAATTAAGGAACCAGTATTATGATATACATTATTATTAAAGTTAATATTTTATTCAAATTTTCTTAATTTTTACCTAACATTTTTATCTTTTTCTGTTCCAGCTTCCCGTCTAGGATACATCACATTTAGTCATCACGTCCCTGTAGGCTTCCCTTGACTATAGCAGTTCTCAGACTTTCTTGGTTTTGATTACTTTGATGGTTTTGAGGAATACTTGGATTTTGCAGAATGTCCCTCTCTTGATACTCTTCTGTTTTTCTCATAATTATACTGGGTTTATGTGTTTGGGGAGTAGGACCACTGAGGCAAAGTGCCATTTTCATCACATTATATCAAGGGTACTGTCAACATGACTTACTAATTTGATGTTGACCTTGATCATCTGGCTGAGGTAGTTTATTTGTCAGTTACATGCTCTTTTGAAATTTTGTTTAGTTATATAGAATGATCTCTTCATTAAAAGATTTATTAAGTTTAATTTTAAACATCATTTAGCCAAGCAGTAGTAGCACTAGAACTAACTATCAATTGTACAGGTTACAATACATAGGAGATGACATTGCACATTTAGAGAGTGAAAGGAGAATGAATTACACAACAGGAAAACTGGTTTAGTAAGTCTTAAAGTTCATCATCTGTACAACTCCTGTGGAGAAGGTTAATACTATAAGCTCTTCCTTAGCATATTTGGCTTTGCAAAACATGTTGCAATATCACTCTAGTTATTTTTTTTCAACATTCCTATGCAGAAGCAAAGTAGAGCTGCCCTCCTTTACTTTCAGTGGCAGGCTTGTAGTCAGAGATACTTGTGTTTGGTTTTGAGCTTAGCCCCACTTTCTATCTAAATCATCCTTGGAGAAAATTTCTGGGAGCACCTAGTCTATAAAACAGGTTAATACAAACTTTATAGGGCAGGAATACATAGAATATTTTCAATCAAGCATCTCAGATACATACATCAATTTTCTTCCCAGAAAGAGGATGAGAAAGAAGGGAGGTTCTTTCTCATCCTCACTTTCCCTTTTCCAAATCTCCAAACTTATAAATAAAGACTTCAGGATCTGGGTGTTATAAGGATGCACATTAGTATTAAAACCGACCAACAATTTTAATTAATCATGTAAATTTCAGCAAATGTAAAACAGCTTTAGACTAATGCTATGGAAATCTTATGAGACTGGACTAACACAATTCCTACCCAGATGTCAATAGAATCCCAGCACCATAGTCCTGAGAACCATGATTTCCAGTAGTACTTTTCATCATAATTGTACATCTCCCATGTTCTATGTTCTACTTACAGTTCCTCGCTTCCTTAAGAATAGTAAAAGAGGCCGGGCACGGTGGCTCACGCCTGTAATCCCAGCACTTTGGGAGGCTGAGGTGGGCAGATCATGAGGTCAAGAGATTGAGACCATCCTGGCCAACATGGTGAAACCCCGTCTCTACTAAAAATACAAAAATTAGCTGGGCATGGTGGCATGTGCCTGTGGTCCCAGCTACTTGGGAGGCTGAGGCGGAAGAATTGCTTGGACCCGGGAAGCGGAGGTTGCAGTGAGCCGAGATTGTGCCATTGCACTCCAGCCTGGCAACAGAGCAAGACTCCATCTGAAAAAAAAAAGAATAGTAAAAAAAAATGAAATGATAGGGCTTCAATGACCACAGTGTTTGAATATTGATTGTTAATATTGTTCCATTGTTGGGGTTACCATAATGTGGTAGATTGGTGATCAACAATAATGTGAACTTATATGTAGGGAGGTTGCATCATGTGTGCATATAACTGATAAAAAGGCAACTGAAAATAAGGCAACTCTACATACTCAGGACAAAAGTAAATATACCGAGAGAAAGGGATGGAGAAACAGCTGTTGTAGCTGTCATTCTCTTCACTGAGTGTAAGCCTTAGAGTAAGCATGAAATGGAACCATGATCCCATTCTTCCCTCAGGCTGCCTCATTTCTTTTATACTCCTCATAATTCTGAAGTGTTGGCACACCAAGTGTGATTCTAGTTTTTAAAGGTGTGTATTTTTCACATAACAAGGTCTCTAGATGTAACCCAATTTCTTCTGGCTATTATATTAAAGAAATTGAAATAGAATCCAAAGATGAAGGGAAGCTCTACACTGGAACTCTTGATCTCCAGTGTGGACCCTCTGAAGGTGTTAATATTTTAATGGCCAATTTTGACTACAGTAGTCCCCTTTTATCCATGGGAATATGTTCCAAGACCCCCAGTGTATGTATGAAACCACCGATAGTACTGAACCTAGATTGCTATGACTTCTGTGTATACATGCCTATGATAAAGTTTAATTTATAAATTAGTCAGAGTAAGAGATTAACAACAATAACTAATAATAAGATAGAACCATTTTACTATTTTAACAACAGACTGTAACAAAAGTAAAATAAGCACAAACACTGTGATACCAGCACAGTCAATCTTATTACCAAGATTGTTACCAGGTGACTGATGTGCATGTAATGTAGACAGCAGGGATAAATCCAGGTGGGACGGAGCAGGACAGAAAGAGATTTCATCAAACTACTCAGAACAATGTACAATTTAAAGCATAAGAATTATTTATTTCTGAGCTATTCCGTTTCATGTATTTGGACTGAGATTGACTGCAGGTAATTGAAACCATGAAAAGCAAAAACTGTGAATAAGAAGTGACTATTGTAATTGTGCTTTTCGCCTTAGGAGCTAGTCCCTGTATAACTCCATTATTTCTTAATTAATGTATATTTGAATACCTAATGATTCATAATATGATTTTGGGGGGGAGATGTTGTTCGATAAGAAAATATCTAGCTGACTTGAGGCAGACCCTGTAGCCCATTTGGTTACAGGTATTCAGGCAGCAATGACTGATTTTCCCTGGCTGGGCTTGCTCCATTCCCTCCTCATTTGTCATGGGGCACACAGTTTAGTGCGTTAGACTTGTGCACCCCTAGATCTGGTTCTAAGCACTTTACTGACAAGGCTAAGGGGGACGTAGCAGCACCATCCTGATTCTGAGCCTCTACCCCAGATCCAGACCCTACTTTTTTTTTTGAGACAGAGTCTCTGTCGCCCAGGCTGGAGTGCAGTGGTGTAGTCTCGGCTCACTGCAACCTCCTCAGCTGGGACTACAGGTGCAGGCCATCATGCCCAGCTAATTTTTGTATTTTTAGTAGAGACAGGGTTTTACCATGTTGGTCAGGCTGGTCTTGAACTACTGACCTCAGGTGATCCACCCACCTTGGCCTCCTAGTGTGCTGGGATTACAGGCGTGAGCTACTGTGCCCGCCTCCCTACCTTTCTTTTCCTCCTGCATTAATGTAAGGAAGGTTGATATGAACAGATCTTTGCTCTTTTGGGAGTCTGAGAATGATAGATAGTTTTGTGGAAGTTATGTGGGATGGGTAGAGAAGAACCATTCTGTTTTGCCCTGCATGAATAAGTAGTTGTGTTCACCTTCTTCTTGACCCCAGAAAAGGCTGAAACCAGAAATGGTGATGAAGAAAGAGCTAAGAGCTCATTCCTATCTTGTCTTAATTCATATCTTCTTGTCCCAGGGTAGTACATAAATGGGATACCCAGTTAGGTGTTTGTGATAGGACCAGGGGAGGAAATGGCCACAAATACAGCAACATACAAAGGAGTAATATGAAATAAATTGAGTGGGGAGGCATGGACTACTTCTTATTCATAAGAGCCAAGAATTCCATGGCTTTTTTACGTCCGTGAGCATGCTTGTTCTCATGCCATGTTCTTTTTTTTTTTTTTTTTTAAATGAAAAATTTATTTCTCAATTTAAGCTCTATTTGAGAAGGACTTGTTTCTGTTTATTTCTCTTATCAAACAATACATTTTATGAACATTTTAGTGGGAAATCATCAGGCATTCACCCTAGAATCCTGGCTTGGCTCCTTCTACTTCCCCTTAACCTCCAATCCTAAAACATCCTCCAAAAGGCCATCATTCTCAAGACACCATTGTAAATGATGTTACTGGTCATACAGTCCAATCCTAAATTACTGAGGGTCCTGGAAATTGATCTATGTCAATACAATCTCTTTTACATTATTAACTAAAGATAAAAAGCTTCCCTTTAAAGATTTTTTAAAAATTAGAATGGAAAAGAAGTCAAAACCACATCAAGGCTTTAAGGTGGATGCCCAAGAATTTTCTATCAAAATGCTCACAAAATTACTTGTCTGATGAAGGAATTAGAAGGAACATCATGCCCATATTCTTGATGGTACAATAGAAAATAAAAAGCAGATATTCTGCTAAGTTTTTGTGGTGTGGTAGAGATACTCAAGCCCATAAAGTAATCATCTTACTGTCTTCAGTCAGGTGAATGACATTTCAAGAGCTCAGGATTGGGAGTCAGAAGATGCAGGTACATATTCTGCATCTGTCACTTTCTGCATCTGTCACTTTCCGCTGTGTGGTGCTGGGTATGTTTCTTCTCTTTGCCTTGGTCCAGCCATCTATACAATGACTATAATGCAGTGGATTAAATAAAAGCATCTAGCATATTGATGATTTTAATTAAATCTGATTTTTTTTTTTTTTTAGAGTGGCTCTCACTTTGTCACCCAGGCTGAGTACAGTGGTGCAATCACAGCTCACTGCAGCCTCTAACTCCTGAGCTCAAGAGATCCTCCCACCTTAGCCAACTGAGTAGCTAGGTCTACAGATTCATACCACATGCCAAACTATAAATCTGAATTTTAATCCACTTTTTGGAAGCTAATAGTCTACTTGCCTCTGGAATAATTGACAGAAAACTACAGAGCATTCTTAGCTCTGCACTTTTGGTGAAGGAACTGGGCTCATAATGTCGTAGAAGGCAACTATTTTCACAGTTGTTTAAGATTGGTTCCCAATTCAATTTAGTTATTTTAGGCAAGACTGTTTTCAAAATGCCTAAGTGATGTTATTCAAATGGGTTATATCTTCTCTTCACAGAGTTAAGCTTCTAATTATACGTTGAGCTGATTTATTAGTACTACAGGCTTAAACATTTCCTAACTATTAGGACTGACTAGATACACAGGTTAACTGTCCACATGCAAGGATTCTGAATGGCAAAAACACTGCAGAGGAAGAGGTGATACATGGTGGATGAGTCACAAGGAAAGGCTCAGAGAAGGTATTCATTAGGGTGATAGGAAATTATAACAGGTAAAATATGGGTTAAGTATCAGTGAATTTCCCCTAAGGACATAGGGAAGAGTCTTCTAAAGAAGGTGATTAAAGCCTCCAAGCTTTAAAACTAGACTGAACAGAGTCCTTATGAGCATACTAGAAAGAAGAATTCCACCCTGGTTGGGGTAGTGGTAGGTAATCTAATAGCCTTTTGCACTGTTAAGGCTCTTGATCACTGAGCTACCCAGTAATTGAAGACATTGCAAACCATCAAGGAAGTACACAGTTCTCTTGCTTGAGAATGTAGCTCTTATTTCTCTGGGCACTGCTTTCTTTGGGGGCAAACGTCCAATATCCCTGATATTAGTGTAAAAACCCTGAAAGTCTGCTTTCATTTTAAAGATCCAACATATAACCGGATTGTTTTCCCAGCAAAAGACATTTTTTTCTCAAGATATAAAAAATAAATATTTAATTTCAGTTTCCTCAAAAGGAATATAAAATTTGTTAAAATGCAAAACCAGCTGTAACTTTGTTGGACTTGTCTTTTATTTCTTGCTTAGTAAAAGCACTATTAGTTTGGCATCATCAGATGAGTAGGGATGAGCTGCATCTCTCAGGAACCCCACCAATGGATGTGGTGGAATGGGGAATTGTAGGAACTATCACTATTCTAAATCCGGTAAAGGGAATTCAGAGACCCATAATCTTATCTTCAGTGACTTTGTGCCCCACCTGTAGGAACTACAACCTAGCTGATCTGGATCTCAGGCAACACTGGACCATAGCAGTCCTCCTAGGCCCATTCTGATTTGAACCTACTTCCACTCCTGATAAGGATAGGTGGCCACCAAGTTAGAGTGATTTCAGGGGTGCCAGAAGATCTTCCCTACTTGCCTGCTTGGTGATATCAGAAACCAGTCTCATTCTTTAATGAGCATTAAGATGTGACATGCTCCCATCCCCCATCATCTACCTGTTCATCCTGTCCTGCCCTCCTCTCCACTTCTCCCTACCTTCCTTTAGGCTCCCTGACTTAGTTGCACCACTGTTTACTTTGCCTCTAACAGAAACTTGGCACAACTTTGACACTTTTCTCTCTCATAGCCTTACTTCATTTAATAGCCACCTGCTGTTAAATCCACTTCCAATGCCTCTGAAATCTACTTTTCTCTACTACTTTAGTATGATCCACATTTATATCTCTCCTGGATTATTACGACAGCCTTCTGAACTGGTCTTCTTGTTTCTCCTCTTGACTCACTTCAATCCGTTGTTTACAGGTGATCTTTTAAAACACTATCAGATCATGTCATGCCCATGGTTAAACATACTAATGTACTATTCTCCTGCTCTCAATGTGTGTTTCAGATTCTCTATAAGAGACTTTCTTCGTCAGCCTTATCTCCCTCATCTCTGTCACACACTCTGAATTCTCCAGCCATTCTGAATTATGGGCAGCTCTCCAAACATGCCGCCTCTTTCTTTCTTGCCTTAGTCCCTTCTACCTGAATGCTTCTCACTAATCCCTTTTCACCTGAATAGCTCTTCTTCATCACACAGATTTTGCCATAGACAACTTATTTTCATACTCCACTAAGGATTAAACCACTACTGTGTACTCTATGTGCATCCCTATGCAGCATGATCATGCCATAATTTTCCCCAAGAGATTGTCAGCTAGCATGTGGTCACAGACTGCGGTCCTTTTCACTGTTATCACTAACATTTAGTACAATGCTGGGACCTAGTACATACTAAATAAAACTTCATTGAATGAATAAACAACAATGAATAACGTTGAATGAATAAACAAACAACAAGTCTTCTCCAGGAGAAGTAACATGTTGATTCACTAGCATAAAAAGGATATAAGTTGGGGAAAATTGCCTAGGGAAATTTCGTGGAGGAGATGTAATTAGGCGAGGGAGAGAAGGGAGTATCTGCAGCAAGAGGAATTGTCTGAACAGTGGTACCAAGATGTGAATTGATAAAGAATATTCATGAAACACTGAAGAGTCTGGCTTGATTACAATGAAGGACGTATGTTTAGGAAACGAAGAACGGTCAAATGATGAAGGGTTTTAAAAGACAGAAAAAGTACTTTAGATATAGTATAGTTAGAAATAGCGACCCATGCATGATTTTAGAACAGATGAGTGACATGATAAAAGTGGCGTTTAAGGAAGATTAATCTGGGAATTGTATGCAGGAAACATTGGACAAGAACGCTTTTATAGTCATCACAAGCAGCTAAAAGATTGTTGTGCTGTAATACATAAATAAGAGGATATGATAGGTTAAATTACTCTTCCAAATATTCACTCCCTTTTTCTCCCACCCTGTGCATTCCACACCTTGGCTCTGAACTTGACCATGTGACTAGTGGATATAATGTGAACAAAACTTGAGAAGCACTTGTGTGATTGAGCTTGCTTCTATAATCACCAAGAAGAGAACATGTCTTGGCTAGCCTATGAAGAGAACTGAGGAGCAGATGAGCACCAGCTAAGCCCAACCTAGATCAGCTAACCCCCAGCCAGCCGCAAACACATGATTAATGCTAAATCATTGTTCTAAGATTGAGTTTTGGGTGTTTTATTATACTGCAGTAGTAACTCATACAGGGGATAAGGATGTGATCCTGGCATAGAAAGAAAAGAGAATGATTCTGAGACATTCTTTGAAGGACAAATTCACAGTTCTTTGGTAATAACAGATACTAAGGTTGAAAGAGAGAGAGAGTTCAAAGTTTAGTTCCAAGTTTTTAACCCTGAATTAAGTGAAGAGGGCTGACATTTCCATGACAGTGAAAATGAGAAACTGAATTTTGGACTTTCTAAATTTGAAGTACTGGTGGAAGATTTGAAGGGAAAGGCATAGTAGGAAATTAGAGCTAAGGAGAGGGAACATGAATTAGATGGAAGAAGAGGATGTTTTAAGTCATGATTTTTTTTTGGATTGAATTGTGTTCTGCCCAATTCATATGTTGAGGTTCTAACCCTCAATGTGACTGTATTTGGAAATAGAACATTTAGGAGGTAAAGTTAAACGGGGTCACAAGGATGGGGTCTTAATCCTACAGGGTTGGTGGCCTTCCAAGATGAAGAAGAGACACCAGAGTGCGCATTCTCTCCACACACACACTCCCTGAAGAAGAGGCTGTGTCAGGACACAGTGACAAGGTGATGGTCTGCAAGCCAGGAAGCCCTCTCCCTGACCTTACTGGCACCCTGATTTCAGACTTCCAAACTTCAGAACTGTGAGAAAATAATGATATATTGGTTATACCACCATATGACTATGCTATTTCAGGGCTACCAGAAGATCCTCCTTACTTGCCTGCTTGGTGATATCAGAAACCAGTCTCATTCTTTAATGAGTGTTAAGGTGTGACATGCTCCCATCCCCCATCATCTACCTGTTCATCCTGTCCTGCCCTCCTCTCCACTTTTCCCCATCTTCCTTTAAGAAGTCTATGGTATTTTGTTGTGGCAGTTTGAGATGACTAATAGCACTCTAGGAAGAGCCTAAGTAGAGAGGAAGAAGAGCAGAAAGCCAAGGATGGGGCGATAAAATGCCTAAAAGTAAGTGGGTCATGGAATATGATCCAGAGAAAAATGAGGTTGTAAATGTAAAGGGGTAAAAGCACATCGTGGGAAGTGGTATCAGTGTGATAAGCAGAGCATGGGCTTAGAGTCAGCAGGACCTAGGAGTGAATCTTCCTCTACTACTTGGGAACCTTGAGCAATTACTTAACCCCTCTAGACTTCACTGCTTTATTTTTTAAATGAAGATAATAATGGTCCTTACCTTAGGTGGGCATTTGAAAAATACAAAGATTAATGCATGTAAAGTGCTTATCATCGTGCATGACACAGTATTAGCTATAGTAACTCTTACTAAATGGCAAGTATCATTTCAGGAAGTATGGTGTGTGGTCAATAGTATCAAATGTTACAGATAGATAAGTGTAAAAGAGGATGAAGTTCTTGCCATTAGATTCTATCACAGAGGAATCTTTAGTGACCTTTGAGTGTTTCAGTACTGTGGGCTTAAGTCTGCCCATGTATGTGAAGGTGAAGGTATGGGAAAGGAGGAGGAAAGGAAATTAGTTTACAGAAAATAGGGAGGTTGTAGGCAAAATAGAAATGAAAGTGATGTTAAGTATACCAGTTAGAGTTTAGAAATGAGGCTGCATTCCAATAAAAATGCAGTAGAATGAAAGCAGGAAGGGACAACTGAGTTAACTAAATTTGGGGTAGGGCTGTTTTGTCAAGAAGGGCAAGACATACGTATATATGATGAAAAGAGAAAGACCAGTCAATATATTGCTATTGTGAAACTGCTCATAAGGCTTTGGATTCTAATTCTGGGTAACTCTAGGAAAATTTGCTCTCATTAGCATAACAATTCCTAGTGTTTATTCCATCTTGACAGACAATTCCTTGCTCAACTGTCTGCCTCCTGGAGCCGTCCCTGCTATTTGGTACATTTTGAAGCACAGGGAGAGTCACATTATGAGTTGTAGATGGACAATTTTATTTCTCCCACCGACCATGGAAGAGTCTAGATGAAGGGTGCAGAGTGATTCCAGGCAGGGATCTTATCAGAAGCCAGGATTATAGGTCCCTCATTATTTCCATTTTAAATTTATTAGTTAGACCAGAGGTTGAAAACCATTTTCTTTATTGAATACATTGGGAATATCTGAACAAGAAAATTTGAAGTAAATGAATAACAGTATTATTCCTAAGAAGCAGTTACTTAGACATACTCTTTCCCTTTTGGGGTAAATTTATTTTTCTATTCATTGTGCATGCTGCTTTGTGCATTTGCATTCGCAAAACCCCTTATTTGGTGAAATCCTCCTTTTGGAAAGTGTACCGTCAGTTATTATCTACTTACAAAGGAGAGAGGATGATGTCATTGAAAACCGTTTATTCTTGTGCATTAACATAAATGCAGAATGCAAATAAAATAACATTTTCTGAATAGTTCCCTGCACATTTTCACTTAGGAAGAAAATAAAAATTGTAGATTTCTGGTAATTTTCTTCTTCTGTACAGTAGAGATAATTTAGAGTAACTAATCTGAGTGTCTTTACTCAATTATTTGGCTTGCTTCTGGCAAGAAGCACATTAATGATAGAAATTGGAGGGGTTATTATAATTAGAAGAGGAAAGAAGAACCATAGATTGTTTTGCTTGTAAAAATCACCCATTGTTGTTGGAAAAATTGAATTGCAACATTTTAATTTCAGAGTCAAATCAGTCATCCTTGTTTAGATATAATCCTCTGACCATGTAGGAAAAGTGTTTCTCTTTGCTCTTTCACCAAGTTCCTGCTGCAAATCTGCTTTTGCTCGCACCCCACTGTGTGGATTCACGGTGCTGTGAGCAAACAGCTTCTGATTATTTTCTTTGCTTTTTTTTTTTTTTTTTTCTTTAAACAGGTTTAAACAAGCTCAGAATTTTTTTTTAGACAGAGTCTTACTCTGTCGCCAGGCTGGAGTGCAGTGGTGTGATCTCGGCTCAGTGCAACCTCCGTCTCCCGGGTTCAAGCGATTCTCCTGCCTCAGTGTCAGAGTAGCTGGGATTACAGGCACACGCCACCACACCCGGGTAATTTTTTTGTATTTTTAGTAGAGATGGGGGTTACACCATGTTGGCCAGGCTGGTCTTGAACCCTTGACCTCAAGTGATCCACCCGTCTCAGTCTCCCAAAGTGCTGTAATTACAGGCGTGAGCTACCTCGCCTAGCTAGCTTCTGATTATTTTATACCCAGAGAGTGAGGGAGAGAGTCAAGGAGAGAAAGAGAAGAAAAGAAGGAAAGAAAGATGGGAAGAATGAAAAATTATTTGTAGGGTTACTAGAGGCCCACAAATATGGCTGAGGTATATGAATTGGTCAAGGCACATTATACTATGTTGCCCTAGCTATGTTCCTTCTAAAAGCTACATATCTTGGCACAAAACTGCCACCTCAAGCTTGTAAAATACTGTCTTCTACCATTGCAGGACTGAACTTTCTGGATGAAACACTCAGCCTGAGCATATTTCTGGGCAAACATGTTTTCTCAGGCACATTTTATAAGTGAGGACTGGTGTGCAGTTAGGAGTTCCCAGAAAGTACATCACTGGCCCTGTTAAGAACTAGCTCTAGGTCCTGACTTCCCCATAACCCGCCCCTGGGAATGCCAAAAGGGAGGGGGAAAGGTTGGGGAATGTGAGAACCTGATATAGAAACTGTGAGAAGCTCCTGGGGTGACAGAGTGGGTTAGGCTGGGTGTGAGAGTGCAGCCTAGAGCAGAGGGCCTCCCTGTGTTCTGTGTCAGAGCCAGAGCTCCCTAGCTTGGGTGGAGAGCAGTAGAAACACACGTGCAAAACAAACTCTCAAGCCTTCTTTTCTCCCTCTCCCCTTCTCTTTTCAATACGCTGTGGGATTGATTACAATTCAGAGAGGCAGCTTTTGACAAATAGCAGTTTCATTGGCTAAGCTGTTGAAAGATTTTGTAGCAGGCTTTCTAGTTGGTGGTAAAGATAACAAAGATAACATGAGTGATAGAGTAGGAATTATAACACTAGAGATATGCTTTGAAAAACGTTTTCTCCCTAAGGCCAAATATACTCTGATGGGTACAGATAGGGTCTAGGTGTTTGCTGCTTCCGCTTGGAAATATTACCAGCCAAGGTAGCAATTCTTTGAGGTACAAGCACCATGGAAGAAGATAAACTGAACAATCTGTACTGAATGAAGCACTATTAATGAATCAGATAGAACAAAATGTTTAATCCTAATAAAAATTCTCAAGAAAATAGGGGAGATTATTGGGAACAAGAAAGAGATACAAATCATTATAAGAATGAATCAGTGAAAGACACTAGACATAAAATATGAGAGTTGAAATAAATAACTGATTATATCTGAAGATGAATTAGTGAACTAATGGATCAGTTAGAGAACTCTGTCAGGAAGCAGCAGGCAGGAAAATGCAAAAGGAAAGGCAAGAGATACAGAGGATAGAAGTTTTTAAAAAGCTGGGATTTGTGTAAGTGTCTTGAGAAGAGAGAACAAAAAAAATAGAGGAAAAGAAATATTTCAGGAGATAGTGATAGTAAGAGGGAGGAATGCATCAAGGAACAATAATTTTTGAGACTTAAAGAAATATAAAAAACCTTAGATTAAAAAGACTCAAGAACTGGTAAAATAGAATAGATGAAAAAATGAAATCACACCTATGCTCAATAAACTAGCATATAAGACCATCAAGAAGGAAAGGAAAAGTCTACAAGCTTTCAAAATGGGCTTGGGGGAACAATGGAATAGGGGATTCTAACTACAAAGGAAGAAGAATGAAATTGCCATCATGGACACTTAATGAGTTAATATCTGTAAATTATTAGAACACTCCCTTATACATACTAAGCATTCTGTTAAATGTTAATTATCATTATCAAACTTCTCAACAGCTACCCTAGGTGGAATAAGAAAATAGAATAACATTTGTATTACTGGCTAACACAAAGTGTTCAAGGAAAAGCTCTTTGAAATTAGTGTTTTATGATATTCTCAATGATATATGGCTAAAAAAATCTATAACATAAGATTATCTTTAAGACACCCTTGGACAAATATTTCTAGCAGAAAGAGAAATCTCTCTTGGAGGATGCTAAGAAATATACAAGGAGTAAAGTTTGATTTCCTACCAAAATTCAAGAATCAGGAAGAGAAAAAAGATACATCTAATTGGTATAATTCCAAACTAAAATTCTATGTGATATTAAAATGGTCAGAAACAGAGTGACCAGAGAACAGTGAGGTCATGTTAAGTTACCAATTTTTTTTTTTTGGAAGGGAGAGGATGACAGTTATAAATACATGAATTGATGACAAAAACATCCATTTTAATAATGTTAACAAAAATAAAACTACATAACTATCAAATCAGCTGAAGAAAATCCAGTATTTCTGAGGAACTTGGTAGTCTTAGCCTGCAAATATCTTTAAAAGCATAATCTGAGAGAAGGGCTTTTATATAGATAGTTTATTTTGGAAAGCGATCCCAGTGAACAGGTGCAGAGAACAGAGTGAATGGAACAGGGAAGGAAAGGAGGAAAAACTAACACAAGGATGCATTAAGGAACTGTGGAAAATGTTTCTCACACTTTGCTTCCCAAGTGTTGGAAAAAGGGAAGCATATTGGATAAAAAGCAAGAAGTAAGAGCTGTAAGATGCAGGTGAGGCAGTACTGTCGGATTATACCAATGAAAAGTTGATCACTGCAGAAAGGACTGGAGTAAGAGGAAGAAAGAGTATGTGCAGAGCAAAAGAGATAGCTGATACAATAGAGAAGAAAGAAGAAAGAAAATGCAGAAAGAATGATAAGAGAATACATAAAATGGTATAGTAGAAATATATCCTAAAAGAATAATAATTACAATAAATATTCACAAATCAAAAGTCATAAATATTCAGGCTGGGTAACAGAACACAACTGAACAATGTGTCTTTTAAAAAGATAGATTTAGACCAAGGGCGGTGGCTCACGCCTGTAATCCCAGCACTTTGGGAGGTTGAGGCAGTTGGATCACGAGGTCAGGAGTTTGAAACCAGCCTGGCCAATATGGTGAAAACCCGTCTTTACTGAAAATACAAAAATTAGCCAGGCATGGTGGTGCACACCTGTAATCCCAGCTGCTCGGGAGGCTAAGGCAGGAGAATCACTTGAACCAACACAATAAATTTGAACTAATATTTATAGAATCTTATACCCGTCAAACAAACAAAAATGCATGTTCTTTTAAAGTACAAATGGAACACTCACAAAAATTGATTATGCCACAAAGGAAGCAAATTCTTCACCAAATTCCAAAAATTCAGCATCACACAGACTCCATTTGCTGCTCATAATGAAATTAATTTAGATGTTAAAAAATGCAAAAGAATCACTCTAGCAATGACTTATGTGTAGAAGCCAAACATATATATATATATAATATATATATATATATAACTACATACATACATATATTCATATATATAACTAAATACATACATATATAACATGCATACATACATGCATATATATACCTACCTACATACATATATAACTAAATAACTCTTAGGTTAAAGATTTAATTATAACAGAATTTATAAAATACATAGAAAGCAGCACATATCAAAATTTCTGGGATATAGCTTATGGTGTGAGGCCTGAAATTAATATTCAATATTATATGCTGCCTTGACATCCAAAACAAGAGGACCTCAAAAGCCTAAACATGAGTTTTCCTGCTCTCACCAGATATGCTGTACCACCCAATGTGAGAGACTCCCCAACTAGCCAGTTCATCAGTCAGCTAGACCAGCAGATAGATCCTGCACCCCACCTAGTCTTTACCAAATGAGTTTCACTCCCCTACCAGCCCATGAAGTTACTCAAACAAGCCAATCACATCCTCCTGTGGGAACCATGGGTCACTTTACCCTCTCACTGCTACAAACCCTGCCTCCCACATCCCTGCTTGTTCACTCTGTCCCATAGTGTAACTCTCTGTGGCTCTGCATGATGTGTGGTGTTCTCTCCTGGGTTGTGATGACATGTGACTGACATACTGCTGTCAATCTCATCTCTCCAGTGTCAGGCGTCCTGTGTTTGGCTGTCTCACGCTATTTAGGGCAGGGGAATCCTTCCCTCACCAACAAAGTGAGTAGGAGGCCATCAAAGTATAGCTAATGTGGAATATAGAGGAAATTTAAAAAACTTAACATGCATTTATTATAAACACCAAGAAATTCTGAGAACAAATGAGTTAAGAATTCAACTGAGAAAGCAAGAAAAGGGGCAAGAGAATAAACTCAAAGAAAAAAGGAGAAAAAATAATGGAGAAAGACAAAAATATCCTAATGAAATAGAGAGTAACAATACTAAAACCTAGGCAAAATATATAAATTTTGAGAAAAAACATAAAATGTGTTATTGGCACAAGAAGAAATAGAAAAGTTTAATAAACCAATGCAATAAATTTTTATGGTAATCAAAGCATTTTTGCAATTTTGGAGTTGAGTTTTACCAAATTGTTACAGAACTGTTAAATTTTATATGAATTATTCCAGAAAATAGAAAAAGAGGAAAAGCTCTCTAAGTAATTTTGTAAAGCCAGTAAAACCTTGATTTCAAATCCAGATGAAAACAGTGCAAGAAAAAAAAGTAGGTCTATTTCACTTATGAACATAGATAAGAAAATTATAAATAAAACTATTAGCTAATGGAATCAAACAGTGTATATTAAAAAACAATATCATAATCAAGCAAGTTTTATCTTGGGAATGCAAAGATGATTTAACATTTAAAAATCTATATATTAAGAGACTGAAAGAGAAAAGGTCTATATTATTCAAATAGCTATGGAAAAAAAATTTGATAAAAAACACTAAAAAGACCTGTTAATTGAAAGAAACTTTTTTCGCTAGATGAAGCCTGTCTATTAAAAATTTATATTCAACATTGTACTTAATAAACTTTGACGATTGGTTGCTGTAATCACCATTGTTTGATATAATATCAAAAGTCCTGACCAAACAATGTTTAAAAACAAAGTAAGAGATGTGGGATTAGAATGAATCAAACAACTGCTATTTCTCATCTAAAAGAAGAACTCAAAGGGATTAGTAGACAAAATATTAGAAGTATTAAGAGAGTTTAGCAAGTTTGCCAGACAAAATCAGTTTAAAAATTTCAACCAGCAGTAATTAGCAAAAAACAGTAATGGAAAGAAGACATCATTCATAGTAACAACAAAACTCTGGTGCCTAGGAGGTAATTTGTGTATTAATGCACAAACCTTCATAGAAAATTTTAAAACTCCATTAAAAAAGAAGAAAAAAGTCTGAGTAAATAGAAAGATGAAATGTTTGTTGCATGACAACATAACATTTTTTCCTCCTACTATTGATTTGAAAATGTTAATAAGATTCTAGCAGGATGTTTTTAGAAATTTAACCAACTTAATATAAGATGTTTGTGGAAGAATAAAAGTCCCCAAATTGCTATGACAATTTTAAAAAAGAAGAGCAAAGCAGGTTGATTAATCTTAGACTTTGACATACCTTTGACTCTTAGTAATAGAGACAACATGGTATTTGCACAAAGGTTGACAAATAGACCAGTGTAATTGGACAGAGTGTTTATAAACAGACTCCTGTACATATGAAACCTGGTATATGATTGCAAAGCATCACAAATTGGTGGATAAAAATAGATTTTTAATATATGATGCTGGCTAACCTGGTTTACTATATAGAGAAAAATAAAGTAACTGTATTTTATACCATATGTAAAAGGTGAACTCCAAATGAATTAAAGTTGAAAAAGTACAAGGCAAAACTAATAAATATGAAATTGAAAAGAATATTTAATAAAACTAATAAAATGAAATTTAAAATAATATTTTCTAATTTAGTCTTGAGGAACAACTTCTTAAATCAAAGACGCACAAACAATACTGACCCAAACTGATGGCTATAAATATGTAACATTTAAGAATGTATCTTCATTGAAGGGCACCATAGGCAAGGCTAACAGAGGTCATTGGAAGAAAATATTTGCTAGCCCCAAAACTGGAATAAACAAAGACTTCCTAGAAATTACAAAAATGAAAACACAGAGAAAAAGAACCATGGCTACAGAAGTGATGCATGAAATGGAAAATCCAAATAGTTAATGGGTATGTGAAGGGATGTCAACCGCACTAATAATCAGGGTGGTCGGGAGGGGGTAAAGAAGCAAATTGTATCTTGTTTTATTGATCGGAGAGGTAAAAATTAAACAGGATAAAACCAAGTGTTGGTGAAATCTAGGAGGAAACAGGAATCCTAGAGTGCTGCTAGTAGGGATGGAAACAATAATTGCCATTTGGGAAAGTAATCTGTTACCACTTACATTAGGAAAAAACTATGTATTTGTACACATACACATGCATATGTATATAAACATATAAATTATATACATGTATTTTCTCTATTTGGCGACCTCAGTCTCAGTCTTGAGCTTATACCCCAGAAAATATTTTTACAGACCCATAAATAGTCACATATGAGGATATTCATGTGAGGTGGTATGCATAAAAGTGACTTAGAGGCAACCTAGATCCAATCCATAGGAAATGTATAAATAAAATGTAGCAGATGCACATTATTTGGAATTCCATACAGTAGTTAAAAGCAATACACTAGATGTACATATAGCAACTGGACAGATTTTTTAAAAATCGTGTTAGGTGACCAGAGCAATGGATATATTAACACAGTTTTCAAAGATACGTGCATATCAAAGGACATAATTAAGAGTGGCTATTAGAGTGGCTGTCTATTGGTGGAGTGGCATTGGGGTTGAAAGAGGGAAAATTAGAAGTAAATCAAGATAGAAGACCTACCTAGAAACAAGGACCCAAAAGTGTCTGATTGTTCATACAAATTATCCCATAATCCCCAAATATAAGATGTACACACACACACACACACACACACACACACACACACACACACACACA
>NW_022437021.1:537812-594511 GCF_009761245.1 Sapajus apella | reverse complement strand
ACACACACACACACACACACACACACACACACACACACACACACACAGCCAAGCCAAGCAAAATTGACTGGAAGTGTTTATTGTTATAAAAGTGGCTTATGTTTTTATTTGCCTCTTCTCCAGAAATCTCTGCACCGTAAGCACCCCACTCCATCACTTCACTCCCTTCCATAACTTTAGAGAATCAATAACATCAAATGCTGAAAAGTAGCTTGCAAAACCCAGATATAATTCAAATTAATTTAGTCAAAATGTATCCACTTCATGTATCAAATCTTTTTTGCACAGGCTAATTGAAGAATCTAATTAAGCAGCAATTTTGAGTAGCGGATTGCCAACATGAAATTAAACTCCAAACTTGTCCTCTTGCTCAATGTTAAAATTCTCATCTGAAATGTCAAGAATATGTTTCATCTACATTATTGAAAGAGAAAGCTCAGTTTCCAAGCAAAATTTAACTTCCCAAGACATTGAAAAAAACATAA
The DNA here is from genome assembly GCF_009761245.1 of Sapajus apella. NCBI lineage: Eukaryota > Metazoa > Chordata > Mammalia > Primates > Cebidae > Sapajus > Sapajus apella. The sequence continues at coordinate 594,026 of NW_022437021.1, read as the reverse complement.
TGATTAGCTGGAATACTGCTACCCTCCAAATAATCCCATTAAAAGTATTCAAATGATAATAGTTAATATTTATTAAGAATTTACTAAGTTCCATGCAGTAGCTAAGCATCTCACATACATCTCACAAGGTGGTATTATTTCCTTGGTTTCCTTTTTTCAAGTGAGGAAACCAAGTTTTAAAGATGGAAAGTATTTAGTTGAAAATTACATAGCAACTAAATGGCCAAAATGATAAAACAAGACCAGGTTTAAGAGATATTTCCTCTTTCTCATAGAAAATGCTTTGTATACATTTGTAATGAGGCAGATGGGTAGATTCTGAATTTCAAGGGTTAACACCAGGTAGAAAATGGGTGATGTGATGAGACATACGTTTTCCTGGTAATGGGAAGGTGCTACTCTCCTTCTGATGTACTTGCTTACCTGCCCAATATTTTTGGCCTGCATAATATATACTTTTTCTGTTCTCTGAAACTCATAGTATAATACCTCCGTTCGTGTGCTGTCCAAATCAGACGCTGATGCACAGTGAGCCTGGAGGACCTGTTATGGTTCTGGTACTAAGTTTTGGTTTCACTTAAGAGAAAAGAGAACATCTTCAGTGACTCTTATCTTCCAAGAAGTATCTGTCAAAACACATTGTGCAAGAAATTCTTTGGCATCTGTTTCCAAGGTCAGTAACACTTACTCAGAAACGATAGTCCATCATTCTCTTTCTTTTGTTGTTCTTTTATTGTCCTTCCTTCCTTTTTTCTTTCCTTCCTTCCTTCCTGCCTTCCTTCCAGCCATCCATCAAATCTCAAGACAGGGCAGGGAGTTTCTATTCTGTATGTGAACTAAACTTTCTTAAGAAGCAAGATGGCCTATGAAAAATAAGCAGGAAGTCATGATGGTTAAAACATTAGTGTATATACTAAAAAATGAAAACAACAAAAAATGCTAAAGCAGGAAATGAGAGACCTATTCTTAACCCCCTTGCGGTTTTTCTGATATTCAGCAATTGACTTAACCCTTTGAGCCTCTGTTTTGCCATCTGTAAGATGAATGTATTGGACAAATGATTTCTAATGTCCCTATTAAAATTTAATTTGGTCCTGGCCTGTTGAATGCATAATTTGAAACAAAATGGATGAGATCAACTAAGAAAATGCTCAGGATACAATATATGAAGGCTATCTATGTGTCAGCACAGCAAATGTGACCTAAAGGTCATGAAGAATAACAGGACAATGAGAAAGTCAAAGGCATGAGGCTCTGGGCATAATTATAAGCACTTGTGACTCTTAAATTTGGGTTAATAAGTTTGAGTCACAAGGTAATCCTTTCATGATGGACAGTTGTGGCCAGAGCTCCTCTAGAAAGAGGAGCTAATGCTCTTACTCCCAAGAATTTTTTACCTGGTGTCTTAAATGTGGTTTTAGCGTTATTGGAGTGATAGACTTCTTGGAGAATCTGATAAAACCTAGGCCTTCTACTCAGAAAAATGCAACTATGAACATACTTTGTTTTACATGAAAGTTTAGAAGTTTGTAAATTTCATAAATTTAGCCTCCAAGTTAGCATCCCTAAGTTTTAAAGGTCTTTAAGTCATCCAGAGGGTTGGTTACCTGTTTATTCTGTTGTTTAAATATTTATTAGCCAACTCATTCATTCATTCATTGATTCATTCATTCATTAAATCTTTCCACAAATGTGTATTGATTGTAGGCACTGGAAATCCAGAATTGAAATACACAATCCCTGCCTGTTAGGACTTTGAGGAGGTAAGGGTGGCAGAGTATCAACTGGAGCATTGTACACCTAAAACAAGATTTCTCAGCCTTTGTGTTATTAAAATATTGGGCCAGATGATTCTTTATTGTGGGGTCTGTCCTGTGCATTGAGACGTTTAGAAGCATCCCTGGCCTCCACCCACTAAATACCAGCAGTACCACAAATGCATTAATCTGTTCTCACACTGCTATAAATACCTGAGACTGGGTAATTTATAAAGGAAAGAGATTTAATTGACTCACAGTTCCACATGGCTGGGAAGCCTCAGAGAACTTACAATCATGCCAGAAAGCAAAGAAGCAGCAAAGGCACAGTCTTACATGATGGCGGGCAAGAGTGAGTATGTGTCAGCACAGGTAAAACTATCATTATAAAACCATCGTATCTCGTGAGAATTCACTCATTTTCATGAGAACAGCATAAGGGAAACTGCCACCATAAGCCAATCACCTCCCACCAGGTGTTTCTCTTAATACCTCAGGATTAAAATTCAAGATTAGATGTGGGTGGGGACACAAAGCTGAACCATGTCATCCCACCCCTGGCGCCTCCCATATCTCACGTCCTTGCATTTCAAAACCAATCATGCCTCTCAACATTCCTCCCAAGTCTTAACTCGTTTCAGCATTAACTCAAAAGTCCAAGTCCAAGGTCTCGTCTAAAACAAGGCAAGTCCCTTCCACCAAGGAACTTGTAAAATCAAAAGCAAATTAGTTACTTCCAAGATACAATGGGGGTACAGCCATTGGGTACACCCATTCCAAATGGGATGAATTGGCCAAATAAAAGGGGCTACAGCCCCCATGGAAGTCCGAAACCCAGCAGGACAGCCATTAAATCTTAAATGGGCTCCCATGGTCTTGGGCAGTTCCACCCCTGTTGCTTTGCAGGGTACAGCCCCTTTCTTGACTGCTTTCACAGGCTGATGTTGAGTGTCTGCAGTTTTTCCAGGTACACAGTGCAAAATGTTGGTGGATATACCATTCTGGGTTCTGGAGGATGATGGCTCCCTTCTCACAGCTCCATTAGGCAGTGCCCTAGTGGGGACTCTGTGTGGGGCCTCCAACCCCACATTTCCCTTCTGCACTGCCCTAGCAGAGGTTCTCCATGAGGGCTTCACTCCTGCAACAAGCTTCTGCCTGCACATCCAGGCATTTTTATACATCTGGAGAAATCAAGGTGGAGATACCCAAACCTCAGTTCTTAACTTCTGTGTACCCACAGGCCTAACACTACGTGAGCTGCCAAGGCTTGAGGCATGCACCCTCTGAAGCCATGGCCCAAGCTGTACCTTGGTCCCTTTTAGCCATAACTGGAGGTGAAACAGCTGAGATACAGGGTGCCATGTCCCAAGATGACACAAAGGGGGGGTCTTGGGCCATGAAACCATTTTTCCTCCTAGGCCTTTGGGCCTGTGATGGGAGGGGCTGCTGGGAAGATCTCTGACATGCCCTGGAGACATTTTTCTCATTGTCTTGGTGACTAACATTAGGCTCCTCATTACTTATGCAAATTTATGCAGCTGGCTTGACTTTATCCCCAGAAAATGGGTTTTTCTTTCCTATTGCATCATCAGGCTGCAAATTTTCCAAACATTTATGCTTTGCTTCCCTTTTAAACATAAGTTCCCGTTTCAAACCATCTCTTTGTAAATGCATAAAGGTAAATGCTTTTAAAGGCACCTGGGTCAACTCTTGAATTCTTTGCTGCTAAGAAATTTCTTCCACCAGATATGCTAAATCATCTCTCTGAATTTCAAAGTTCCACAGGTCTCTAGGGCAGGGGCACAATGCCACTAGTCTCTTTGCTAAAGCATAGTAAGAGTGATCTTTACTCCAGTTTCCGATAAGTTCCTCATCTCTGTCTGAGACCTCTTCAGCCTGGGCTTCATTGTCCATATCACTATCAGCATTTTGGCTTGAACCATTAATAGTTCTCTAGGAAGTTCCAAACTCTCCTACATCTTCCTGTCTTCTTCTGAACCCTCCAAACTGTTCCCACCTCTGCCTGTTACCCAGCTCCAAAGCCACTGCCACATTTTTGGGTATCTTTATAGCAGTACCCCACTCTCTGTGGTACAAATTTATTGTATTAGTGTGTTCTCACACTGCTACAAAGAATTACCTGAGACTGGGTAATTTATAAAGAAAAAAGGTTTAATTGACTCAGTTCTGCATGGCTGGGGAGGCCTCGGGAAACTTACAATCATGGCTGAAGGCAATGGAGAAGCAAAGCCATGGTTTTACATGGCAGCAGGTAAGAGTGAGTGTGTGTCAGCACAGGAAAAACTACCATTTATAAAACCATCAGATTTTGTAAGAATTTATTCACTATGATGAGAACAGCATAAAGGAATTGCCCCCATAATCCAATCACTTTCTACCAGGTCTCTCCCTAAACATGTGGGAAATTAAAATTCAAGATGAAATTTGGGTGAGGACACAAGGCCAAACCATATCACCCTCTTTCACAGCTGAGACACCCAAAATGCCTCCAGACATTGTCAGATGTTCTCTGTGGGAAAATCATCCCTACTTGAGGGCCACTGACTAGGGGAAAGAGCCTCTAAATCTCTCAGCATAAGGTAGGGGAGGATACCTAAAGCAGCAAGCAGTGGAGAAAGGCCTGAAGAATGCTGGACTTCCTTACTCCCACTTCTGGCATCCATATGGAAGGATTTTTAAAAAAGCACATTCCTGGCTTCTCTCTTCCCTTTTACTTGCACCTTCCCAGTGAAAATTAAATGATTGCCTAATTGGTAAGTTTGCAAAAGAGCATTTACAAAGAAAATGCTCAAGATACAATATATGAAGACTACCTATGTGCTGGCATAACAAATGTGACTTAAGAGTCACGAAGGATAACAGGACAATGAAAAAGTCAAAAGTAGGAGGCTTTGGGTATAACAACAAGAACTTGCAGTTCTTAAATTTGGGTTAATGAGTTTGAATCACAGGTAATCCTTTCATGATGGAAAGTTATTCCATCATGAAATATCATGAAAGAGCTTTCCAGGCTGAGTTTCTCTCTTGCTCCTCTTGGGATCTGCTGCTTGAAGGGACCACATGCAGCAGGGCTTCTTCAGGTTCCTCTTGGCCATTGGGGAAGGCTAAATTACACCCAGTGCTGCTGCAGTTGGCAGGTGAACGGCCCAACTCGGGATCTTTATTAGCATCCACTCTGGGTTCACAGACCTAAAGACATGACCTCCTATCTGGGCTCATGCCATGATCTAAGTGCTATTTAGATATCTCAACCCCATCATTCCTTATTTTTCAATTCATTGAGAATTAAGATAGAGAGGAGGATATTGTATAATGAGTCCCTTCAAAGACTCCCTCCAAGAGATGATTAAAAGTTAGGTAGATAAGTTGAGAGAGGATAGTCTAGGCAAAGGAAACATCATAAACAGAAACAAGGAATTATGATGTTTTGCTGTACTCAGGAAACTCAAATTAGTTCAGTGAGTGGAGTCTCAATCAGGGATGTCCAATTTTTTGGTTTCCCTGAGCCACGTTGGAAGAAGAAGAAGAATTGTCTTGGGTTACACATAAAGTACATTAACACTAACGATAACTGATGAACTAAAGAAAAATCACAAAAAATTTTCATAATGTTTGAAGAAAGTTTACAAATTTGTGTTGGGCCACATTCAAAGCCATTCTGGGCTGCATGTGGCCTGTGGGCTGCAGGTTGAACAAGCTTAGTCTAAATTAACCTAGGAGTAGTAGGTGTTGAATTAGGCTGGACAGGAAGGCAGAAGCTAGATCCAAGAAGGCCTCTTATGCCACATTGAGGAATCTAGTTGTTTTTTTTGTTTTTGTTTTTTTTCAGAGGCAATTGTGGGTCAGTGTGGAGAACTTGAAGGGGTTGCAGTGAGACAAGGAGCCTACTAGGGTAGCTGCTACAGGAGTCAGGTCAAGAAAGGTTGGGGCCCTTGGCCAGATTAGAGGGCGATGGAGCTGTTTATATGATATTTATGCATGTACTTTTAGCATGGCTTCAATTTTGTTGCTAATTCATATAGAGCAAACTTCATTCATTGTGTTGATTATTAGGTAGGTTTGTGGTGGCAAATAAGAATGGAGGGGATAGGAATCTTCTTTGGTGTTTTTCTCCATTTATCTCCCTGAAGTAGTCTTTGAGTTATCAAAGATTGCACCCAACAGATAAGCATTCATTAAAAAGGATACAGACTTTGAGCATGATTGGCAGAAGAGTCCCAGAGTTGCTGATTCAAGAATTAGCAAACTTTACCTTGGAGTAAGAATTAGGGAATCTGGAATGATTCAATTTGGAGGAGAGAATAGTTCACAAAGGTATAATATCAACTATACCCATTTTCGCTGAAGACAGACACAGAGAATAGGTTTAAACAAAGGCCTAAAGGTCTTACATGGGCTGAAATTTAAAAAGTTTTGTTGATTAGAATTTTGGATTTACTAATAGAATTATGGAATCTCTTCCTACAGAGATTTTTAAAAGTAGGACTTGTAACTGTAATTGAAGTAAGACCCTTTAAAAGTTGGAGATATAAATTGAGGGGCTATGTATATAAGCTAAAGCATTGCTTCTGATTTTGTTTAAAAACAAAAAGATAATTTTGTGTTTGAAGTATAGCAAAAACAAAAAGCAAAATACGGGCTATTCTGGAATTTTGCTAATATTATCTGAGATTCATTCAATCAATAAATGTTTTTATCTAAAACTGTTCTAGGTGCCAGGCTTAATAGGACTGAACCAAGATTAAAAATCACTGCTAAAGAGAAAAATTTAAAAAGAAACAAATAAAGGATGTATATATATGGGGGCAAGGGCAAGTATGAAGATCAGGGCAAGGGCAGGTGTGCAGATGTGTACAAGTTTAGACAGCGTGGCTAATGAAGGCATCATTGATAAAGAAAAATTTAAGTAAAGCCTGAAAGTTAACGGAGGAAGCTATGGGTATCTTGGGGGGAGGAGCATTCTAGGCAGAGAAATTAGCAGGTGCAAAGGCCCTGAGGCAGGTTAAGCTGGTCAGTGTGGAAGAGGGAAGAGAATGAGTAGAAGAGTAGTAGAAGATTGGAGATAGTAAGGGCAGATCATGTAGAACCTTCAATGTCATTGGAAGGGCTTTGATTCTGGTTTTTATTCAGAGATGGGAGGCAATGGATTTCAAGCAAAAGTGTGGCCCTGGAGCACTCTAGATTGTCCTGGGAAGAGACTATAAGGCCAGCAGCTGAAGTAGGAAACCCATTTAGACAATGTGATAGTTAATTTTCTGTCACCTTGACAGGATTAAGGAACACCTAGATAGCTGACAGCATTATTTCTTTGTGTGTCTGTGAGGGTGTTTCTGGAAGAGATTTGCATGTAAGTCAGTGAACTGAGTGGGAAACATCTGTCCTCAATGTAGATGGGCACCATTAAATGGCTGGGCCTCAATAGAGCAAAAAATAGAGAAAGGAAAACGCTCTCACTCTCTCTTGGAGCTGTGACACTCTCTCTTGGAGCTGTGACACCCTCTCTTGCTTTTGGACATCAAAAGTCCGGATTCTTACACTGTCGAAGTTCAGTACTTCCACTAGGGTCCCCCATTCCTACCCCAGGCTCTCAGGCCTTTGCCCTTGGACTGAGGGTTATAACATGGGCTTCCCTTGTTCTGAAGCCTTTGGACTTGGACTGAGACATGCTATCAGCTTCCTGGATACTCCAGCTGGAAGATACCCTATTGTGGGACTTCTCAGCTTCCATAATACATGAGTCAATTCCCCTAACAAATCCTCTCTCATATGTCTATATATGTATCCCGTTGTTTCTGTCTTAGAACCCTGACTAATAGAGAAGAGTATTGCAGTAACCCAGGTGAGAAATGGCGGTGATTTGGACTAGAGTGTTAGAAATATATTGAGCACTGGTTGGATTCTGGATAGTTTTTAAAGAAGGAGTCAGAGAATTTCCTGATGGATTGAATATGGATGTAAAAAGAGGAGTTGAGGGAAACTCCAAGAATTTTTACCCTAGCAACTGAAAGAATGGGATTGAAATGGACTAAAATGGGGGATTTTGTGAGGAGGGAGGCTTGGGATGTACATAGCAGAAGCTTGATTTGGACAGGTGAAGTCTGAGATGCAGCTTGATGTAGATGCCTCTATTACATGACAAAGCATTAAGAGAACAACATATTATCTAACTCAACTACTCGCTTTCCCTATCACCCACTTTATACAACCTCCCATTGACCTATTGCTATAAAAACAAAAATCTCTTATATTCAACATTTTAAAATTCACGTGATGATTCTACTTTGGCTTAATTTTGCTCTTTAGTTTTGTTTTGTCTATTAAAATGAAATATACATCAAAATGCCTGGCACATGGTAGGCGTTGAATAAATATTTGTTGGATGATTGAATGGTAGTGGGGAAGCCACAGGACAATTACCCTTTTCCTGAAAAGACCACACAGAAATGGAAGTAGAGCAAGGCAATGTTGTTAGAGTCTAAATAAGTACCACTATATGTCTCTGCATTTTCAGAAAACCAATGAGAGATGAGAAATCCAGAAATGCTTTTTTGCTATAGACCCCAAAGACTTGGACAAAAGCCTTTAAACAACACATTCCATTAAAGAAAGAATATCTGAAGAGAAAAGTAGTATGTTTTCTTCTTTCCTAATATCAGCCTTGCAACTCAAACCAAGCATGAAGAATTGGCAGGTTATTTTTATTATTATTATTTTGTGTGTGTGTGTGTGTGTGTGTGTGTGTGTGTGTGTGTGTGTGTGTAACTTTTTTTTTTTTTTAAATAAAGCCTTCCTACAATGAAAGATTAAGAACTCAACAGTGTTCCCAGCTAACAAAAGAGTGGTTTGCAGCATAATGAGCAAATATATTAATTTGGAGGCTATGCAGTGGTAAATTGACTCATGGGTAAAATACAATGTGGTCTTTGGGAAGAGGATTCGTGTGCAGGAGAAAGACACTGGATGAGATTTGTAATCTCAGCATAAGGACCCTTCAGAACACCCTTCTGGAAAAAGAGGCAGAGTCTCACACAGAAGCCCTCAGAATAGAGGTAGAATGTGCTATGGCTGGATACAAATACTTAAGAAGGGGAGAGCTTTCACTTTTCAAAGAAGAGAAAGTCCATTTCTGACTATGAGAGGAATGTTAAGATTTGGTGGGGATGACAGCAAAGGTCACTGAGGAAAAGATTCTAATTTCTTCAAACATATTCTGAAATTGTCAGTTGTGTCCTTCAAGAAGCAAGTGCTGAGGTTGAATGGAGTATGCATGGCTAATTGGGGCCGGGGAGTGGAAGAGATGTGTCTGTGAAAGGTAATGGAGGGAAGAAGGAGAATTGCACAGGGAAAGCTTGCAGACTGAATTGTGGTCTGACCTCTGCAAAAGAAAGGAGCCTAGGGAAGCAGAATTCATCAGGAAGTGCTGCAGAACATGATCACTATCCAACAAAGTCTTAGCTGACTCAACAGGGAGCTCTGGAGCAGAGATAATTGGTTAGAGGAGTCCTTACTGGGCAGAAGTGACCATGCCTTAGTACCCTGCCATACTTAGTCATTGGCTGGCGATTTCCCAGGAAGGCAGTGGCATCAGCTGATATATATATATGTATATATATGATGGAATACCCTCCTCAGTTGTATATGTATATACCATATATGTGATATGTGTGTGTATGTGTGCGTGCGTGTGTGTGTGTGTGTGTGTGTGTGTGTGTGTGTGTGTGTGTATCTCAGTTTCTTTATCCACTCATTGATTGATGGGCATTAGGATTGGTTTCATAATTACGTAACTGCAAATTGTGCTGCTACAAACATGCATGAATGTACAAGTATCTTTTTCATATAATGACTTCATTTCCTCTGGTAGATACCCAGTAGTGGGATGACTAAATGAAATGGTAGTTCTACTTTTAGTTCTTTAAGGAATCTCCACACTGCTTTCCATAAAGGCTGTACTAGTTTACATTCCCTCACCACCAGCAACACCACAGTGTAGAAGTGTTCCCTGATCACCACATCCATGCCAACATCAACTGTTTTTTGATTTTTAAATTATGGCCATTCTTACAGGAGTAAGGTGGTTATCACGTTGTGGTTTTGACTTGCATTTTCCTGATCATTAGTGATGTTGAGTATTTTTTCATGTTTGTTGGCCATTTGTTTATCTTCCTTTGAGGATTGTCTATTCATGTCCTTAGCCCAGTTTTTGATGGGATTTTTTTTTTCTTACTGATCTGTTTGAGTTCGTTGTAGATTCTGGAAATTAGTCCTTTATCAGATGTATAGATTGTGAAGATTTTCTCCCACTCTGTGGATTATCTGTTTACTCTGCTGTTTTTTTGTTTGTTTGTTTACCATGCAAAAGCTTCTTAGCTTAATTAAGTCCCAGCTATTTATCTTTGTTTTTATTGCATTTACTTTTGGGTTCTTGGTCATGAAATCCTTGCTAAGCCAATGTCAAGAAAGGTTTTTCCAATATTATCTTCTAGAATTTTTATAGTTTCAGGTCTTAGATTTAAGTCCTTAATCCATCTTGAGTTGATTTTTGTATAAGGTGAGAGATAAGGATCCAGTTTCATTCTCCTGCATGTGGCTAGCCAATTATCTCAGCACCATTTGTTGAAAAGGGTGTCCTTTCTCCACTTTATGTTTTTGTTTGCTTTGTCAAAGATCAGTTGACTGTAAGTATGTGGATTTAATTCTGGGTTCTCTATTTTGTTTTATTGTCTATGTGCCTGTTTTCATACCAGTACCGCTGTTTTGGTGACTGTGGCCTTATAGTATAGTTTGAAGTCAGGTAGTGTGATGCCTCCAGATTTGTTCTTTTGGCTCAGTCTTGCTTTGGCTATGTGGGCTCTTTTTTGGTTCCATATGACTATTAGAATTGTTTTTTTTAATTCTGTGAAGAATGATGCTGGTATTTGAGGGGAATTGCATTGAATTTGTAGATTGCTTTTGGCAGTATGGTCATTTTCATAATATTGATTCTACCTATCCATGAGGATAGGATGTGTTTCCATTTGTTTGTGTTATCTATGATTTCTTTTCACAGTGTTTTGTAGTTTTCCTTGTAGTGGTCTTTCACCTCCTTGGTTAGGTATTTTCCTAAGCATTTTACTTTTCACAGCTATTGTAAAAGGGGTTGAGTTCTTGATTTGATTCTCTGCTTGGTCACTGTTGGTGTATAGAAGAGCTACTAATTTGTGTACATTAATCTTGTATCCGGAAACTTTGCTGAATTCTTTTATCAGTTATAGGAGTATTCTGGAGGAGTCTTCAGGGTTTTCGAGGTAAACAATCATATGGTCAGGAAACAGTGAAAGTTTGACTTCCTCTTTACTAATTTGGATGCCTTTTATTTCTTTCTCTTGTCTGATTGCTCTGGCTAGGACTTCCAGTACTATGTTGTAGAGGAGTGAAGAGAGTGGGCATCCTTGTCTTGTTCCAGTTCTCAAAGGGAATGCCTTCAGCTTTCCGCATTCAGTATCCTTTTGGCTGTGGGTTTGTCATAGATGGCTTTTATTACATTGAGGTATGTCACTTATATGCCTATTTTTCTGAGAGTTTTAATCACAAAGGGATGCTGGATTTTGTCAAATGCTTTTTCTGCATCTATTGAGATAATCATGTTATTTTTGTTTTTAATTCTGTTTATGTGGTGTATCATACTTACTGACTTGTGTATGTTAAACCATCCCTACATCCCTGATATGAAACTCACTTGATCATGGCAGATTATCTTTTTGATATGATGTTGGATTCAGTTAGCTAGTATTTTGTTATAGATTTTAGTGTCTGTGTTCATAATCAGGGATGTCAGTCTATAGTTTTCTTTTTTGGTTATGTCCTTTTCTGGTTTTGGTATTAGGGTGATGTTGGCTTCACAGAATGAATTAGAGAGGGTTCCCTTTTTATCTTGTGGTATAGTGACAGAAGAATTGGTACCAATTTTTCTTTGAATGTCTGGTAGAATTCTGCTGTGAATCTGTCTGGTACTGGATTTTGTTGTTGTTGTTATTGGTAATTTTTAAATTACCATTTAAATCTCACTGCTTGTTATTAATCTGTTCAGGGTATCTAATTCTTCCTGATTTAAGCTAGGAAGGCTATATTTTCCAGGAATTTATCCATCATTTCTAGGTTTTCTAGTTTATTTGTGTAAAGATGTTCATAGTAACCTTGAATAATCTTTTGTATTTCAGAGGTATCAGTGGTAATATCTCCTGTTTCATTTCTTAGTGAGGTTATTTGGGATTTTCTCTCTTCTTTTCTTGGTTAATCTTGCTAATGGTCTATCAATTTTATTTATCTTTTCAAAGAATCACCTTTTTAAAAAATTTATCCTCTTGTTTGTTTGTTTGTTTTAGTATCATTTAGTTCTGCTCAGATCTTGGTTATGTCATTTCTTCTGCTAGGTTTGGGTTTGGATTGTTATTTTTTCTCTAGTTCCTTGAGGTGACCTTAGAATGTCAGTTTGTGCTCTTTCAGTCTTTTTGATATAGGCATTTAGGGCTATGAAATTTCCTCTTAACACTGTCTTTGCTATATTCCAGAGGTTTTGATAGGTTGTGTCATTGTCGTTTAGTTTGAAGCATTTTTAAATTTCCATCTTGACTTCATTTTTGAACCAATGCTCATTTAGGAGCAGGTTATTTAATTTCCATGTATTTGCATGGTTTTGAAGGTTCTTTTTGGAGTTGATTTCATTTTATTTCACTGTGGTCTGAGAGAGTGCTTGATATAATTTCAAGTTTCTTAAATTTATTGAGGCTCATTTTATGGTCTATTTTATGCTCTATTTTGGAGAAAGTTCCATGTGCTGTTGAATAGAATTTATTTCTGCAGTTGTCAGATGAAATTTTCTGTATTTGTTAAGTCCATTTGTTCCAAGGTATAGTTTAAATCCATTGTTTCTTTGTTGATTTTCTGTCTTGATGACTTGTCTAGTGCTATCAGTGGAGTATTGAAGTCCCCCACTATTACTGTGTTGCTGTCTATCTCATTTCTTAGGTCTAGTAGTAATTGTTTTTAAAAATTTGGGAGCTAACAGTATTAGGTGCATATATGTTTAGGATTGTGATATTTTGGCTGTTGGACAAAGTCTTTTACCATTATGTAATTTCCCTCTTTGTCTCTTTTAACTGCTGTTGCTTTAAAGTTTGTTTTATCTGATATAAGAATAGCTACCCCTGCTCGTTTTTGGTGTCCATTTGCAAGAAATACCTTTTTTCATTCCCTTTATTTTAAGGTGATGTGAACCCTTATGTGTTAGGTGAGTCTCCTGAAGGCAGCAGATAGTTGGTTGGTGAGTTGTTATCCATTCTGCAGTTCTGTATCTTTTAAGTAAAGCATTTAGGCAATTTACATTTAATGTTAGTATTGAGATGTGGGGTACCATTCCATTCATTTTGCTATTTGTTGCCTGTGTACCATGTTTTTTTGTTTTTGTTTTGGCTTTTTAACTTGTATTTTTGTTTTATAGGTCCTGTGTGATTTACGCTTTAAAGAGGTTCTGTTTTGATGTATTTCCAGGATGTGTTTCAAGATGTGGAGCTCCTTTTAGTAGTTCTTATAGCAGTGGCTTGTTAGTGGCAAATTCCCTAAGCATTTGTTTGTTTGAAAAAGGCTTTTTTTTTTCCTTCCTGTATGATGATGCTGAGTTTCACTGGATACAAAATTCTTGGCTGATAATTGTTGTGTTTAAGGAGGCTGAAGATAGGGCCCCATTCCCTTCTGGCTTACAGGGTTTCTGCTGAGAAAACTGCTGTTAATCTGATAGGTTTTCCTTTATAGGTTACCTGGTGCCTTTGTCTCACAGCTCTTAAGATTCTTGCCTTCATCTTAATTTTAGGTATAACCTGATGACAATGAGCCTTGGTGATGATCTTTTTGCAATGAATTTTCCAGGTGTTCTTTGTGCTGCTTGTATTTGGATGTCTGGGTCTCTTTCAAGGCTGGGGAAGTTTTCATCAATTATTTCCCCAAATGTGTTTTCCAAACTTTCAGATTTCTCTTCTTCCTCAGGAATACCAATTAATCTTAGCTTTGGTCATTTAACATTAATCCCAGACTCCTTGGACACTTTGTTTATATTTCCTTATTCTTTCTTGTTTGTCTTTGTTGGATTGGGCTAATTCGAAGACCTTGTCTTTGAGTTCTGAATTTCTTTCCTCTACCTGTTCAATTCTAATGTTGAGACTTGCCAGAGAATTTTCCATTTCTCTAAGTGTGTCCAGTGTTTCATGAAGTTTTGATTGTTTTTTCTTTATGCTATCTATTTCCTGATATTTCTCCCTTTCCTTCTTGTATTGTTTTTTGGATTTCCTTGCATTGGGCTTTGCCTTTCTCTGGTGCCTCTCTGATTGGCTTAATAAACAACCTCCTGGATTTTTTTTTTTTTTTTTTTAGGTAAATCAGGGATTTTTGGTTTGGATTCCTTGCTGGTGAGCTAGTATGATTTTCTGGGGGGTGGTAAAGAGCCTTGTTTTATCATATTACCAGAGTTGGTTTTCTGGTTCCTTCTCATTTGGGTAGCCTCTTTCAGAGGGAAAAGCCAAGGCTAAAGGCTGTTGTTCAGATTATTTTGTCTTATGAGGTGTTCTCTTGATGTAGTACTCTCCCTCTTTTCCTATGGATGTGGCTTCCTGAGAGCTGAGCTGCAGAGACTGTTATCTCTCTTCTGGGTCTGGCCACCCAGAAATACTACTAAGGCTCCAGGCTGGTACTGGGGGTTGTCTGCACAGAGTCCTGTGATGTGAACCATCTCTGGGTCTCTCAGCCTTGGATACCAGCACCTGTTCCAGTGGATGTAGCAGGGGAGTAAAATGGACTCTGTGAGGGTTCTTAGCTTTGGTGGTTTAAAATTCTATTTTTGTGCTAGTTGGCCCTCTATGGGAGGTGGTGCTTTCCAGAGAGTATCAGCTTTGGTAGAATGGAGAGGAACTGGCAGTGCATGGAGCCGTAGAACCTCAAGAGTATATGTATGCCTTTTGCCTTCAGCTACCAGGATGGGTAGGAAAGGCTCATCAGGTGGGGTCAGGGCTACGCATGTTTGAGCTCAGACTCTCTTTGGGTGGGTCTTGCTGCGGTTGCTGTGGGGGTTGAGGCTGATGTTCCCAGGTCATTGGAGTTGGGTACCTAGGAGGATTATGGCTGCTTCTGCTGAGTCATGTAGGTTGTCAGGGAAGCAGGGGAAAGCTGGCAATCACAGGCCTCACCCAGCTCCCATGCAATCCAGTGGGCCAATGGGCCTGTCTCACTCCCATTATTCCCGACCTAACAACACTGAGTCTATTTCCTCGCAGTGGGCATGCAGGGATTGAGGATTTGCCCCAGGCTACCCACCTCCGAGAGTATTTGGGGTGTCTCTTGGGTCCTGCAGGTGCAGTCTGCTTCCTTCAGAAGGTCTGTGAGTTCTCTCAGGATTCTTGATTTGTTCGTGCAGTGGTTCTGGAGCTAAAATTCACTATGCGATCCTCTGCACGCTGCTCTGTCCATCTGAGTCAGAGCTGCAATCTAGTGCTGCCTCCCGTCCGCTAGGATGATCTGTCGTACCAAATAGTTAGTACTTCTGAGTTATAAAAAAATGTTTGTTTTTATCTTCCCAAGCTTGTAAGATATTCTCCAGCGTTATCCTAGAGAAGCTTTGGGAGGTTTTATGTTTTGAACTATGATCCATTGTGAGTATATTTTTGTGAGTGGAGCAAGATAGATGAGGTTCCTTTTCTTCCTTTTGAATATCAAGTCATTATATCACTATTTGTTAAAAATATTTTCCTCATAGTTGGTTTGACAAAACTCAATTGACTGCTATGTGTGGGTGTATTTCTAGACTCTTTGTTTTGTTCCATTTATCTAACTGCCTATTCTAGTATATCTCAACCTCTCTTATTATCACTCTCCTGAGGAGCCTTTCTAGATATTTTTATTCCTATTTTTCCCTCTCCTCCATGAACGTTTTTTCCAATGTTTTTTATTGTGGTAAAATACACATAACATAAAATTTATCATCTTAACCATTTTTAAATATATTAATATTGTATAACATATAATACCATCACTACCACCCATCTCCAGAACTGTTTTCATCTTGCAAAACTAAAACTCTATGTTCATTAAATAATAACTATTCATTTTCCCCTCTCACTATCCCCCAGCAACCACCATCCTAACTTCTGCCTCTATGATTTTGACCACTCCAGCTACCTCATACAAGTGGAATCATATAATGATTGTCTTTTTGTGACTGCCTTACTTCACTTAGCATAATGCCCTTGAGGTTTACCTATAATGTAGCATAGTTCCTTCCTTTTTGAGACAGGACTATATTTTATTGTATGTTTATATCACATTTTGCTTATCCATCATCTATGATGGAAAACGGTTTGCTTCCACATTTTAGCTACTGTGAATAATGCTGCTGTGCATATGTGTGTACAAGTATCTCTTCAAGACTCCACTTTCAATTCTTTTGAGTATATGCAGAGAAGTCGAATTGCTAGATTTATTTTTTTAATTGCTTATTTATTTATTTATTATTTTTTTAGAGACTTGGTCTATGTTGCTCAGGCTGGAGTGCAGTGACTAATCATAGGTGCACTACAGAGCACTACAGACTGGAACTCCTGGCCTCAAGCTATCCTCTCACCTCAGACTCCTAAGTATTTGGGACTATAGGCACACACTACCACACTTAGCTGGTAATTCTATTTTTAATCTTTTTTAGGGAGCTGCTATATTGTTTTCCACAGTGGCTGTACCATTTTACATTCCCATCAGTAGTGCACAATGATTCCAATTTCTCCACATTCTTGCTTACACTTGTTATTTTCTGTTTTTTTTTGTTTGTTTTTTTTTAAATTATAGCCATCCTAACTGATGTGAGATGATATCTCATTGTAGTTTCGATTAGCATTTCCTTTATGATTAGTGATGTTGAATATCTTTTCTTGTGATTTTGGCTCATTTGTATATCCTCTTTGGAGAAACATCTATTCTTGTACTTTGTCCATTTTTGAATTGAGTTGCTTATTTTTTATTGTTGAGATTTAATACTCTCTGTGTTCTGGCTATTTGTCTTTTATCAGATACATAATTTTCTCCCATACTGGAGTTTGTCTTTTTACTGTATTGTTAATGTCTTTGATGTACCATTTTTTTAAGTTTTCATGAAGTCCAATTTGTTTATTTTTACTTTTGTTGCCTGTGCCTTTGGTGTCACATCCAATAAATCATTGCCAAATTCAGTGTTATGAAAATTTGTCCTATATTTTTGTCTAAGAATTTTAGAGTTTGAGATCTTATATTTAGGTCACAGATTCATTTTGAGTTAGTTTTTGTGTATGTTGTTATATAAGAACCCAGCTTCGTTCTTTTGCATGTGGATATCTAGTTTTCCCAGCAACACTTGTTGATATGACTGTATCTTCCCCATTCCTTTATGAATTTTGATATTAGAGATATATATCTGTTTATGTGTTACATGTATATATGTGCTTCATACATTTAAAAAAAAAATAAGAGTTTTCCCCTCCAAGAACCAGTTTCCATCCCCTTGGGAGTGCTATCACCCCTATTGAGAACACATAATCTATTCTTATGCTAATACCACATTGTAGCTTTATAGTACATTTTGAAATGAGATAGTGTAAGTCCTCCAACTTTGTTATTCTTTTTTCAACATTATATTTACTATTCTATATTTTTTGCTTTTAAAATAAGTTTTAGAATCAGTTTGTCAATTTAAAAAAAGGGTGGTGAAATTTTACTACTGCCCATGATGGAGTAACAAGGGCTAGATTTCCTAAAGTACATGGAAATCTGGACACATTTTTTTCAGCACTGGACAACAAGCAGTGCATATCTGTGGTCCCCAAGAGAAGGAAAATAAATAAACTGGCCACCCCAACTGACTGCTTTGAGGCCCATTCTAGATTGTGGAACAGGAGGAAAAATGTCATAAAGAGCACAGCAGCCTTGCTAGAAGACAGAGATGAGAATTCAGGGAATCTGAGTTGGTGGTATGTTACAGTGAAGAGCTTCAGAAAAGAGGCAGCTAAACAGAAAAAGAGTTTCAGGAATTTCCATAGGGTTCGCCTTGGGGTTTTGAGGAATACTAAGACCTACATCCATAGAATAAGAACTCTTCATGCTCAAGAAAAAACAACTGATCAAGATCCTTGAGCTAAACTGCTGAGAATTCACACGGGGCTTGGTATTGAGTTCCCAGCAGCCAAACTGGAGATTCCTCATTGGTTGATCAGGACATTCACTAGAGATCACAGAAGGGTCACATTTCTTGAAGTAGGGCTAAACTATTCCTACATTAATGGCTAGATATACTCTAAAAACCAGTCTCATAAGGATCTCACTAAAATGCAAATTACACCTGTCAGATCTAATTCAACATTCTTTGAAGAAAGACAGCAAAATACAGCATTAAGCAACATAACATACACAATAATGGGCAAGTAAACAGAAATTCCTAGACAACCCCAAATCAAACAATAGTGCAGTTTATACTTTTTACTAAATGTATGCCATACTTTAATAAAAAAGTAAAAAGAAAAAAAGAGGAAAGACAGCAGTTTAATGAAAAAAAAAAAATGCTGAAACAAGCATGGGATAATACAATGCTTATCAAACCTGCAGAATTACTTGGAATGCTGATCTTGTTAAAACACAGACTACTAGGCCCAACCCTTAGAGTTCCTGATTGCTAGGTCAGTTGAGTGGAGGCTCAGAATGTAGATTTCTGACAAGTTCCCAGCTGCTGCTGCTGCTGCTACTACAGGGATCACATTTGAGAATGACTAGGACAGTGTTTGGTTTTAGACTATAGAATCAGTTAGGCCTACTTAGCCATTTACTAACTTCATTATCTTGGTTGCATTTCTTAGCCTTTCAAAACCTCAATTCTTGTTTCATTTGGTATTGTTTTTGGCAAAATAGGGATAATAATGGTACTTACTTCACATGATTGATGTGAGGATTAAATGATATAATGTGCCCAGTATTGGCATATAATATGAAATAAAATTTAGCTACTTTATTATTATTATCATTACTTATATTGCTAGCTATTTTTATTATCACTGAGAACAAACTAATATCCTCTATATTTATTTTGTGGCCCTAAATTAGCTGGCATTATACTAAATGTGAAAAAAGCCTTTCTAATCCAAGTCCTTTTTTCTTTTGTTTATACAACTGTCTTCCAAAATGTTCCTTTGGGGCTAAAATTTTGCATGCTTGGCTTAAGCCAAAAGATGATTTTTTTTCAAAGCAAATGAACAAAATCAGTTAAAGCCTGTTAAGTTATGGGAAAAGAAAAAAAGAATATTTTTCATTGCTTTAGAAAAAGAATGTCACAGAAATATCTAAAAAATAATGTAAACATAAAGTAAGTTCAGCCTGGATATAACAATGATTCTCGAAGAGAAAATTTAAATTGGAAAGATTGGAAAAGCAGAGTCTTTTTTTATAGGGTTTTGTTGACTGTATTAATTAAATATAAGCTTCTTAAGAGAAAAATTAGTGCTGATATAAGGTACTATAGATAACAAATAGAAAATCTCATACCTCAACATTGCATTGAGGAACAATTGCGATACTAGTGGAAAAGCATCTACCCAAGAAGAAATATTTCCCTGAACAAAGGTGTCCAGGTACCAGCTCAATAGCACTTCATTCAGTCAACCCTGAAAGGAGATTTTCATATAAATTTTAGGTATAGATTAGCCACCTCTTTGAAGAATAGACCTAGGATATGCCATCAATCACATTTTTATTCTGATGCCATACTGGGTCTACATATGGTGTGGCAGATATATCACTAGTCCATTGATTTCCTCCCTATGTAGGTTGATATCAACTTGGCCTGGCAACTTACTTTGGCAATTGAAACATGGATGTTTATTAGCAGTATTTTATAGAAAGTTAGAATTTAAGTGTTTTTATTAAATATCTCTTTTGGACTTCAGTGTTAAAAATTATATTTTAAATAACCATGGTTTGGGCTCATTAAGCAGCATAAACTATTTTTGAAAAGTTCTGGGTTCAATAAAACCCAAGCTGTCTTTTGCCAAGCACCGTTTTCTCTCATTCTAAAAATCATTTGTATTTTGAGAGAAATTTAACCCACGCGTTTTTTATTTAATTAAATTTAAATAATCAAAATGGTGTTTTTTACAAGTTAGTTGATGTCAAAGAAGCTTTTTGAGCCTTTTAAAGTGACTTTTAGTCTACAAACAGGAAGCAATGATTTGCCAAGTGTAAATGCATTTCAACACCAAGAGGTATGTGTTGGTTTGTAACTGCAAACCCCCAATTTCAAGTCCCTTCTCTATCTGGCAGAGATATCTAGCACATTTTTGTTCTAGAGTCCCCAAATGTTAGCTGCCTTTATGATGAATAAATGTATTAAGTTTATAAAAATGAGACAAATGGGTTGATTGTTAAAATGGTTCAATAAATCATTGTTAGTGCAAGAAGCCTTGTAACTAAATGGAAAGCATTGTGATTCATCTGTCAGACATTTATTGAGTATCTATTATGGGTAGGGGAAAATGCTAAAATGAAAGAGCCACGGTTCCTCATCCCAAAACTAAGAACAACCCAAGAAGTTTGCCTTCTTCATTCATTAAAATTGGGATAATCTAGAAAGTTAAATTACATGGTATTTCTGTGGAAAGAGAACTGAGGTTTGGGTTTGGGAATTTTCAGAGATGAGGGCAATGTTCTTAAAAAATTAGATTAAGAATAAAAGAGGTTAGAATTTATCAGGTGGATGGTATTACTTTTTGTCTCTCCCATCTCTGTCTCTCCCTAGGATAAAAAAATTACTCAGCTGACTGACTGTGATAGTTAATTTTAGATGTCAACTTGATTGGATTAAGGGATACCTAGATAGCTGATAAAGTATTATTTCTGAGTATTTCCAGAAGATTGGCATTTGAGTGTGGCTGTGTAAGATGTAAGCAGGCATGGTCCAGTGTGGGCAGCCATTGTCCAATTGGCTAAGAGACCAGTTATAGCAAAAAGGCAGAGGAAAGGTGAATTTGTGCTCTCTCTCTTTCCTTTTTATTTTTCCTCTTTCCTTCTCTGCCCTTGGACATTAGAACTTCAGGTTTTCTGGCCTTTGAACTCCTGGACTTGCACCAGTAGGCCCTGGGTTCTCAGTCTTTCAGACTTGGGTGAACAGTGATATGGTTTGGCTGTGTGTCCCACCTAAATCTCATGTCAAATTGCAATTCCCAGTGTTGGGGGAGGGACCTGGTGGAAGGTGATTGGATCATGGGGGTGGAATTCCCCCTTGTAGGTCTCATGAAAGTGAGTGAGTTCTCATGAATGTGGTTATTTGAAAGTGTGTAGCCCTTCCCCCTTCACACTCTGTCTCTCCTACTCCATCGTGGTAAGATATGCTTGCTTCCCCTTTGCCTTCTGCCATGATTGTTTCCTGAAACCTCCCAAATATGCTTCCTGTACAGCCTGCAGATCTATGAGTCAATTAAACCTCTTTTTTAAATAAATTATCCAGCCTCAGGTAGTTCTTTATAGTAGTGTGAGAACAGACTAATACAGAAAATTATACAATGGGATTCCCTGGGTCTGAGACCTTTAACTTAAGACTGAGCCATGCTACCAACTTCACTGGGTCTCCAGCTTACTGATAGCCTATTGTGGGACTTCTCAGCCTTCATAATGATGTGAGTCAATTCCCTTGATAAACCTCTCATTTCTCTATTTGTCTCTCCATACATCCTATTAGTTCTTTCTCTCTGGAGTACCCTGACTAGTGCACTGAAGAAATCACAATATTCTATACAATGTTATGTACTGAAGCTTAACAGAGACTTATGTTAAATCTGCAGGTATCTTCTCTAAAATTGGAGTTTACTTGCTTGTCAGATGTGCAGACTCCTCACCTCTCTCGACTCTGGTTCTCAGTAGCTTGTTTTTCTGTCCTATAAATATGAATTGCATCCAATATATGGATATTTTAGGGAGTAACGAGGAGAGCACTTCAACCTTTGCCTCAGCCTCTGAAAATTTGCTCTGAATAGAAACATTTCTTTTATTGCCCTTCTCCTCTTACAGAGATGAGAATAAATAAGGGTTAAATGGAGGAGAAAGCAGAGGTTTTGCTCAGTAATTATCCTATGACTTCTTTCTTCAAAGAACAGAAGGACAAATGGTCAAATGATGGAAGTGACCTCTCCCTATGCCCCCAATAGGAGGACATATAATCCATATAATTTTTAAAGTACACTTACCTTTGTGTCAGGAAAACATTGAGCTTTATCATTCAAAAACAAGTATTTATTGAATATCTACTATGTGCCAGGCACTGTTCTAGGTGCTCGTGTTGCACCAATGAATGAAATAGAAAACAACAACAACAAAAACTCTGCCCGAGAGAAGATCACATTCTAGTAGCCTGTTATATCCAGCATGAATGAAAGTATCAGATGCTTCCCTCATTTGATTTTTTTTATTTTTTAAATTTATTTATTTTCTTTTGAGATGGAATCTCGCACTGTCTCCTGGGCTGGAGTGCAA
The DNA here is from genome assembly GCF_009761245.1 of Sapajus apella. Classification (NCBI taxonomy): domain Eukaryota; kingdom Metazoa; phylum Chordata; class Mammalia; order Primates; family Cebidae; genus Sapajus; species Sapajus apella. Next base: position 571,692 of record NW_022437021.1, on the reverse strand, counting down.
TGGCACGATCTTGGCTCACTGCAACCTCTGCCTCCCAAGTTCATGCGATTCTCCTGCCTCTGCCTCCCGAGTAGCTAGGATTACAGGTGCACACCACCACATCAGGCTAATTTTTTGTATTTTTAGTAGAGACGGTCTTTCACTATGTTGGCCAGACTTTTCTCGAACTCCTGACCTTGTGATCCGCTCGCCTCAACCTCCCAAAATGCTGGGATTACAGGTGTGAGCCATTGCGCCTAGTCCCCTCAGGTGATATTTAACTCAGAGGAAGATTGATAAAGTTGGAGAGACACACAAAACATGATGTGGACTAGTGGCTTCTCTGATCAGGGAGAGTGGGTTAGTAGATAAAGGGTGAATGACAAAAATCAATTTAACTGCTTTACAGTTTTGTTTGTGATAAAACTATTTACCTCATTAACAAAAGTGGAAAATCGTATTAAAAAAGTAGAAAGCATAAAAGTAGGCAAATTTAATGAATAAGGTGATTTTCTTTCCTTCCAACAAATCTGTTTCTGCTTTTTGTGTGTTAATGTAATCTACTGTCCCATCATCTCATCAGTCAGTCAGCACATCATGCTTATAGTTTTACAGTATGGCACTTCCCAGATAAGAATCCCATTCTTTCTTTTCATCTTACATGATTTCAGGAGCTGTCTGGCAGTCAGACTGTTGAATTGAATTCAAGGATGCTTTCAGATTAGTGCCATGAAACAGGCAATTCACCTTATCTCCATAAGGCACATTACTGTCCCCCATGAATGACATCTGACAGAAACAGTAAAGAGTGACTTATCTAGAATCTAGCAAGCATCTCTTTTCCCAGGATAGGCTGAGAAAGGGATGTTAAAGGAAGGCATGGCTTGTAAGTCTTGAGTAACCACAATGAGTACATTGTAAGTCAGCCCACGCCAACCATTGTGGCTGGAAAATCTATTCTATGGCACCCGTCCTTGAAGAACTGAAGAGTGAAATTCCATTTCAAGTGAAATCAAATAAAAAGTCCAATTCTCTGGATGTTCCAATGACAGAGCCCCCTGTAGGTGTATTCATGGGGAAGATACAACCCCTGAAACTATGTGCGAGATAAGAGTGCATTTCTGTTGGCAGACCTTGGTGCTGAGTCTGGTGGGACCACGAAACCAGAGTTGCTACCAGGCATTCACTATGGGGCAAAATAGGTTCCTAAGATTTCCATTCAATTATGGATGCAGCCTCTCAGAAATGCCTGTAAATGTGCTATAGCAGGAAGAGCTTGCATACAACGATGAACTAGTCATTTAAAGACACTGTTGGCTGCTGTTTTCTGCTGGAAACAGATTGAAACCTCAGTGTAAGTAAATAACCTCATTCAGAGGCAGAGAAAGACTTTCCTTGTCCTCAGTGTGGGGCTTGTTTTAGAGTTTCATATGGAGTCATAAGGTGGGTATAACTGGGAATCAGTTCCAGATTTCCACAGGATTCTATATAGTGAAAATTGCACCATCAATGGATAATGAATTAGTTCACAGCGACTTTGGGGTTGATGCATGGGAAATGTCATTACAATGGTTGTCTCCCAATTTATAAACCAGTAGGAATTTTCTTTTCTTGGAAAATTGGACACATATGTAGCTATGATTAGCCTCATGTTTATTTTTCATGTTTTAAAAAAAGTATGAGTAAATGTCTACTATATTCAGTGCCCTGTGTGCCAGCATCAGTGGATAATGGGTTTGGGCAGGGTTAATACCATTTTAAAAAATGATTATTGAAAATTTTTATCGGGTAAAAATTTAAAACTAAAACTTGTCTTGAAGTTGCATATCCAACCTAAAATCAAATCCACCATGACTTTATTGCGGTTAGAGGTGCTAATCAAAGATTAAGTGGATTTGCTTTACTGGGGATCCCCAGTTACCAACAAAGCACCTGTAATCTCTGGATTGAGGCCCTTTCCTGTAATGCAATTCGTTTGGTTCTTTCACATTTTTCCCCTTCAACCTCAACAGATTCCTGTGGCTTTTGTGTTATTTTTTCATCATTCTGATTGAATAATTATTCCCATCCCATCTTGTTCATCTCCTTCTGCATCATATCTTTTGTTGCAGATTTAAACTTGCATGTACTCCCTCTTCTCTCTTCCCTAGTAAGTCTGCTCAGGAATGATTCTGCATGTGAATAGAAGGTGTTGACTGTTCAATATGATTTGCATGTACTGCCAGCAGCTTTATTACTGCCTCTTTCCAGGTCTTAGCCACTAAGAAGCATGAAGATGTTCATTTCAATAACTAGGGCTTTTGTCATGTCACAATGGAATGGATGCCTGGTATGTGTGGATGCTTTGAGTCATAGTGAAGGTCATGTTTAACTGTGTCAGCAGCAAGGTGGCAAAGAATACAGAAATACCCTCATCAGAGGGTACAGAAAAAGCATCCTCAGCGTCGAAGGAACCATTTTCCCAGAAACACAAGGCTTCCCAATTTCTAGTGCCCAGCAGTTTGTAATCATGGTGAATGAACATGAAGTTTAAAATGGTGTAGGTGTCATTCAAAAACTTCTGAAGAGCTAAAATACATTCTCAATAAAAATGCAAGCATAAACTTAAGTCGTCTCTGAAGCCATTGTAGTTTCCTCTTCCCTGCTAGATGTCTATCAGTATCATAAATATGGCCTCTCTGGAGTGATCTCAGTTTTGGGTCCTATGAAAATTATTGAAATATATAGCCATTCAAAAGAGAGATTTGAACATTATGACAAGAAAGGATGTTCCTGCTATCTTGTTAAAGGTGAATACACTATTTATCATTTTGTTACACTATGCCAGACACACAAACAGGGAACAAAGAATACAATTATATACATTAAAATATTAGCTGGGGATATCTCTGAGTGCTAAGATTACAGAAGAATGATATTTTTCCTTATAGTCAGCTTGATTTTCACAGTGAATGAAAACAATGAATGTCATATATTCTAAATTAAACCACAAGCAATTCGACTTCACATATAAAGGGTCCCCAAGGGGATAGGATCCATATTAGAAACAAAACAGAAAGTCCTTGTTATAGTTATATGATTTCAAAAACAGTAACTTAGATGTTTTCTTAATGATTTAGTGGTTCTAAAGCTAAAATCAAGTTCTGATAGATTCCAAATTAGTTTAGTTTTCACTGAGACTTTCAATGTCCCCATTCACTGTTCCAGTGTGTGTTTTGCTCATGTCTAATACTATTTTCAGATGGTTTAGGAGGAGAAAACAAAGATTTTGAAAGGCAGTGTCATCACATTTTATAATCATATTTGGAAAATAGCAACATTTTATTGTGCCCTTCTTTTAATATATATGTAGATGCCTTTCTTTGGTATATTAAAATAATGTTTTCTGTTTCCTTCTATGGCTTTTTGCAAGTTGGATCTTTTTTTTTTCTATTTAGTGTTTTTTTGATCTCCCTCCAAAAGCCTTATGACAGCTAAGTTTAAGTGGTTGCTTCAGGCTACAGAAGTCAAAGATGAAATTTAATTATGCTTCCAGGCTTGGCATACAGAATCAAGAAAAATTTCATTCATTATGATTAATTAATCCAGAAACACAGTGGTAGTATTATGATTATATTGTGTCTGGAACTTGGCATACTTTCAACTGACATTTACACAGTAAAGAAGAAAAAGGAATGGTGACTCTGCCTAGTATATCACTCCGTAATAGACAGTCTGGGAAAAAAGAAAAGAAAAAGGCCAACAGGAGACTAAGGAAGAAAAGATGTTATATATTTTGTGGGGGTGGGAGCTGGGGATAGGACTAGGGGTGGAGGAGAATTGAGATTCCTCTCGCTATTTATTTTCTCCTGAAGAAATCCCATGCTATGGGATGATAAATGGCTTGCAAGAGAGAGTTACCCTCAACACCATTTGTTTCTATGCTTCAATTCATAATATATGGTGTTACAGTGACAATTACTCAAATTGATAGTGACATATACCAGCAAAGGTGAACACACTTCCAAAATGCCTCTTAGAAAAAAGACATTGCTAACTTATCTAAGTATTGTCTGCTTATATCCTTTTATATGGACTCCTTTCCTTTGTTGTGATAAACTCTGAAAGTAGATTACTTGCGACTTACTGTTTAGCAGTCAGGTAATTAACCTAAGGGACCAGCACTAGCTGAGGAGGGAGACTTCTCAAGGATGAGGAAGATGGAACAAGAGACAAGGGGAGAGAGGAGAAGGGGAATTAGGAGTGAATCTCTTAGCCACTGCTGCAGTAACATCAAACAACAAACAATCACAAGCTCTTAGCAGCATACAAGAAGAAGCAGGCATTTATCACGCATCTATGGGTCAGCTCAATGGATCTCTGGGAGGCTTCTCATGCATATGTATGATATGCAGACTAACTAGAGGTCAGTTACCCTAGGCTGACTGGGATCTACTGGGCTTCTCTGCCTCAAGATGCAGGTCTGCAAGTCAGCCAGGAGGCTCTGTTCCTCATCTTCCTCAGACCAGGCAGCTACCTGGGGTATGTTCTTCTTAGGGCAAACGTAGAGGTGCAAGAGGGCAAACTCCATCTCACAAGCTCGTCAAGTGCTCATCCCCCACTTTCCCCTCAGAGTTAGTAGGAAAGGACACTAGTGAGAGTGTGCATGATATTATTAGGAGAAAGAACTTATCAGTCCATTATGATAGGGAGACAGAAGAAGGGAGAATAGAATGAGAAAGATAGGCAAGAGACTGAGGCACCCAGAAACTAACAATCTCCTTCAGTTATTCCCCAACTCACAGCCATGCAAATGAGAAACTCATATTGGTAATGGTTTCAACACTTCAAGATCAGATTGTTTCTGCAGCTTGGGGCTTCATTATAATTTATTTGGGAAGATTCTTGCCAGTAACATGGTAACTCTACAGTACACATTCTGTTGTGGGTCATAATCCCATGGTTTGCAGCAACTTTCTTTTCAGTATATTGGCATGGAGTTTTTTTTTTTTTTTTTTTTTTTCCCTTAGCAGTGTGGGAGAAAGTTTCTTTTCTGGGGGCCTGTGAATTTCCATGTGTCATTAATTTTTGAATCATGCTGTCATCGTGACAGCTCAGGGGCCTTACAGATGCAAACATGAGATAAGGCAGGTAGGTGTAAGTCAGGCTGCTCTCTGAAATGTACTGTGCATAAGTGCTATATATGGATGAGAACCCAAAATATACCTCCTATATAACAAAGCCAGTTAAAGACAAAATCACTTTAACCATTAAGGCATGTATAGGAACATTTCTGGAAGAGCGGCCTCTGTATCTGTTTCTATACCTATTTGTGTGACTTTATGCAAAGGAAACCCTTTATGCTCCTTGAGGGATCTCATTTTCTATATCTGCAAAATGAAATATTTCAAACATGTAGCAAAACTTACCTATATAACTAAAAGATCAACACTAAAATGTTCAAGTCTATAATTTTGACTTTTATATTTACATTTTGAATGTAAAGGCTCAATGTGTTTTACAAAAGTTTTGTGGTATAAGAATCTATTTCAATAGGTATGTGACTTCGAGGCAATACCACTATCAGACTGGCTCACTGGAAGAGACAACTGGTATATTTTGTCTGCCCAGCCTCTTTTTTTTTTCTGAACATATGCTACTTCTGGACTGTAGGAGATTCTTAGGGAATTGTCAACTGGAAGAATCTACCTTCCCACCAGTATCACCACCGCTGAAGCGATCATTTGACCCTAACTGGGGCAATGAGACTCTTCCTCCTGGAAATTTGTATCTTAAGCGGTGATTCCTAGAGATAGAATCCTGTGAACAGACATGAAGCAGTTAGAGCTGAGCAATACAATGGTAGAGAGAGAGAGAGAGAGAGATTGAGAGTTAGTTCTTAGGTTCCATTACCTAAGTTCTCAGACTTGCCCTGCATTCCACCTTTTCTAAGACTTGAATGTTCGTTCTTTGTCTATGTAACCACTCTCTCTTTCCAATAAATTGCTTTTTTGCTTTTTTTGGCCATAATAAACTTTAGGTGCTTACAAGCAAAAAAAAAAAAAAAAAAAAAAACCCAAACAAAAAACAAACCAGATGCTGGACACTGTGGGCAACTTGGGCAACTTGGAAGCCAACATCCTCATTTCTCGTATTTCCTCACAGCTAGGGTTCTAGATGCAAATTTAGTTCCATCAGTTCAACACAATATATAAGATTTAGAAGCCTGAAGTGAGGCAAGGCCATTTTCCTGTTCCTTTTTGGCTGTGTCTGCTGAAAAACATGGCTGTGGAAACCTGAGATTTATCTGTGGCAGTATCCCAGTGTCCACACTAAGGCTTTCTTGGTTATGAGTAAAAGCAGTTGTGGCAGGCTTTACTCATTAAGATTACTTGATTAGATTTCCTAATCCCTGCATTATACCTCCTTTGATACCCAGAAGCAGTGGCAGCAGAGAGGTGGCAGGTTCTTGACCCAGGCACAGCTCTCTTAGTGCCTCAGTGGAGGTAGCTGGTAGATGGGTTCTGTATCATTCTGCAGTTACTTATAGAGACCCAGACTACAGCCTGATCCTTTGACACATCTAATGATTTTGTAAATAATCATTCTTTGTATTAAATTTGTCCTGCTAAAGGCCCAGCATGGTGGCTCATGCCTGTAATCCCAGCACTTTGCGAGGCCAAGGCAGGTGGATCACATGAGGGCAGGAGTTTGAGACTAGTCTGGTCAACATGGTGAAACCCTGTCTCTACTAAAAATATAAAAATTAGCCAGGTGTGGTGGTGCCCCCCCTACTTGGGAGGCTGAGGCAGGCAGGAGAATTGCTTGAACCTCAGAGGCAGAGGTTGCCATGAGCTGAGTTCATGCAATTCTGTTTGCACTCTAACCTGGGCCACAGAGTGAAACTCTGCCTCAAAGAAGAAAAAAAAAGTTAAAAATAAAAAATTTTTCCTGCCAATAATAACCTAAAGTAGTCTCCTTTTGCATTGAATGCTGACTAATATAGAACTGTAACTGATAAAAATTTATAAGTGATATAGAAAAGGACATATGAGCCAGTTAGAAAGATGCAAATAAAAGCAATGTAGTACAAAAGTGGTAAAATAATTTTGTGCTGACTTTCCTCTGTATCATCATCAACAGATATGTTATTAGGTAGTCAAGACTATAGGAGCTACAAAATTTGTAAGACATAGATAAATGATGGATTATAAAACAATTTGAATTTTATGAAGTAGTTAATGAAATAATTCTTATATTTTTGTTTGCTATTAATATAGTTACAGCAGACAGTTTTCTTTACATTGAAAAGCTGATTCTAAAATATGTTAGCAAGAACAATGAATTAAGAATAGCCAAGTATAACAGAAGAGATAGTAGAACCAGATGAGGGGACATACTGTACTAGATAGCAATTTATTCTAAAGTAATGATAAATAAGGTAAAATGATATTATCACTTTTAGGAAACCAATAGAAAAGAATGGAATGTCCAGGAAGAGACTAACACAATATGGAAATTTTGTATATAGCAAGTCTGGTAATAAGGATCAAAGGGGAGAGAGTGAACGAGTTACTTCTATATGCTGAGAAAACTAGTTATCCATGTAGGGGGGTAATAGCCGTACTTTATTCACACACACACATACATACATACATACATACATACATACACACCATTCAAAATGGTTTAGTGATTTGGCCATCAATAGCAAAACTTCAAAATTTTAAAACCTCGAGAAGACAAAACAATTAAATATCTTTAAGGCTTCTGGGCAAGCCTGGGTAGAAAATTCGTAAAGAAGACACAAAAATAAAAATTAAAAAACACACCATTGACTTTGACTGTAGTTAGTTCCTAGAATACTCAGAGATCTAGTCATATAAAAAGGTCAGGTGTCTTGGAGATTTGTCCTTCCAGGTACTCCATCCACATGGGGCAGCAGAGTTACATCTGAATGACTGGATGTAATGGAACACAGTTAAGATGTAGTGTGTAGACCAGGCCTGTATGCGTGGGTGGACAGGTTAGTGCCTTGGAAAAAAGACGTGCTACCATTCCTAAAGAAGGCAGAATGGTGGGAAGCATAAAACCCAACACACTCTCATTATTTCAGATCTCACTGTCACATCTTAGCTCTGTGTTTCATCAGATAATATTCAGTGAGAAGGCTTTATTGCTTAACTTACTATACATTCTGTTTGATAAAAACCCTTGTAGAGCACAGGGCAGCTCTAGCATCCATATCTGTTGACATTTAAAACACCAAAATAACTATTGATTTTTTAAATCCCCAGGAGTTAATTGTATTTTAATGTAATATAAGATGTCTTAAAGTATAATGGATTGGCAAAAGACCCTATTGATGTTTTAAGGGCCTAGGGAAGAAATTGATGGAAAAAAGTCTTTCCTTGGAATGAAAGGACTGTTATATGTGACAAGATTTAAGACACAGAAGTGGAGAAATAAAGATGGGCAAAGTCTCAGCTAGAATTCATAGACCAAAATAGCAAAAAAAACAAGTGTTTGAAATGCAAATCAATTTCTCACTTTTTATATTGTAGCAAAATCTCTCCTAAAAGAAAATAGACTATCATAATAAAATAGAGGTCTATCATAACAACAGTTTGAAAACAGAATGATTGATAAAACAAGCTCATGTTAAAAAAAGAAGTGTTTCTTAAAACTTTATAAAAAAGACCACCCATAGGCTAATATTCTTGAAAAGGGGTAGGTATTTTCCCTTTTATTTTAACCTTTTTTAGAAGTTGGAGGACAATTTGCTCTCTCAAATATTTCTTGACATAGTAGATAAAAATCCAAATAAAGGGGAATAGTCTTTCTTTTTTTAATACAAATATTTATAGCCGCTTTATTCACAAATTCAAAAAACTGGAAACAACTTAAATGCTTGTCAGTGGTTAAATACATGGTGGCATATCCACACAATGGACTCTACTCATATCAGGGAGCCCATATGTGGTACAACATAAATGAGTCTGAAACGCACTATCCTGAGTGAAAGAAGTCAGATGGAGAGAGTTGTACACTGTATGATTCCATGTATAGGACATCGTGAAAAAGGCTAACCTGGAACCCCAAAACAGACCAGTCAAATGCAACACTATACCTAGAAAGAATGCATTTTGTTGTATGTAAATCCTTCCTCAAAAAACCTGACCACCTTAAAACTTCTGGCAGATTGGCTTTTTATACAGAGAGGTGGGAAAAAAAGAAAAGAAAAGAGAAAACATGCCAGAGAAGAGAAGAAAAAGAAAAGAGAACTGATATCATGGAAAAGGGAGATTATAGTAGTAGTTGATTGTAGTAGAAGTATGGTGCTTAACTGCCCAAAGTTGCCAGATATGTGTCAAGAGAAACAATAATGTCCATAAAATTGGAGAAGTTCCCCCAAATAAGGGTAAATAAAATGTATTTAAAATAAAAGTTATGTCATTGTAGAGTAACAAAAAAATGATGCCTATTGCATTTGTCTATGACACAGCTCTGCTATGAACCTCTCCAGGCCAGGCGCCTTGTGTTATCTGCACAGCTAAGAATAAAACAGGTGCATTCAGGACATTGCTCCTTTCCGCACACCACCCCAGGGAAAAAATCACTTTAAAAGAGGAATCTAATAACCTTAGCCCAAATATCTAAAAGCATATAGGTTTCAAAGTTAGTAGACCTGTGGTCCACTAATTAGCATTGAAGCCTTGGGCAAATCTCCCAACTTTCTTACATTTTTATTTTCTTGCTTGTAAAATAAGGGTATTGTATAAAATGATACAAATTGTGTAAAGAAGTCTGGCAAAACAAAACTGCAAACCCAGACAGGCAGAAAGGCAGGCATTAAGCACCAAGAAAGTTCCAAACCGTCAGTATAACAGGAGTCCAGGAAGGACAAATTAAGAAGACGATGACTGAGCTTCACTCTTAAGAGTGACTACATATCTATCTAGCAACTACAAGCCTGCAACACTCTGGAAAGCTAAAGTGGCAGGTGGCATCTAAGACAAAAATATGTTCACTAAAGTCAAATTAGTGGAGATTAAGCCTTCTGACCGATTTAAAATTCCAGTTTGCAGAAATGGGGCCTAAAAACAAGTCTGCTTCTGCTGAAAGAATGGCTGTGCTACTTGTGGAGTCAATGCTCCTTAAAGCACAGAGCTCCTTCCAGCACTCCTGTCTCAATTCTACTCTGGTGTTTGAGATTAGGAGAGCCTGGTCCAGGAGAGGAGGTCAAGAGACTCTGTAAGAATGTGAGAAGAGCTGGGGAACCAGCAACCTAGAGTGCTGTGGTTTTTAAGACATAAGACTCCCACTGAAAGTAATCAACAGAAGAATGAAGATTTCATTAGCACTTCTGTAGAACCAGAAAACATTGTCCTAGACAGGCTTTATGGCAGTCAGCCCAGAAACCTCCCTGCAAATCTTTTGGGAATTCGTGTTTGTCAACAGAAAATTAAGATGCCTTTAATGGTAGCTGCTTAAATGTCGTTTCTTGTTTTCACCACAGCCTCCTTTCCTGGGGAGAAATTTTCAAATTTGTCATTATTAGCCTCTCTTAGAAGTGGCTCAAGGCTGCTGTTGTGTGAAACATAAACCAAAACACAACAATCAACTTTCGAATAGAATGCCAGTATCGTATATGGGGAAGCAGCATGTAAACCACAAAGGGAAGAGTATAGTGGCAGATCTGTCAGGTCTCCAGTAAAAGACAATGTCTAAATTCCGGCACTAGATCTGCTTTTAGAATATTTTATGTTTTCCAAATCGCACCTGGGGTTTTCTGGAATAATGAACAGTAATACCCTAAGCAATAAATTCTTAATCGGTACTACTTTGAAATTTGTAACTGAAAATTAATCAGTTGGTCCTCATCAGAATAAGAACATAATTATGTGATGATATTGCTCATTTTACACATGGGAAACTCCCAAAGCAGTTAGGGGTCATATTAGGCCATTTGTGTTTTTAAATTGTTTGTTTAGATTCCACCTCTCTGGAGTTGGTTTATGTGTTGTTGCTTTCCATGTAAGTTAACCTCTACATCTCTCTGTCTGGTTTTTAATACAACATAGTGTGTTTAAAAGAACATTGGACTATGCCTCATGTTTGCCACATACTTGCAGAGAGCCACTGCGTCAGTCATTTAAACTTTCTGAGACTCTCTTTCAATCTGTAAGTAAGGATAATCACACTTACTTTACCACGTTGTCATGAGGAGTAACCCCAGGGAACCTCTGTGCAAGACCTGGCACTCAGCAAATGTTAGCTTCCTTTCCTGATCTACAACTGGCCCCACCTGACCTAAACACATTTCCTGCCTCTGAACCTACAACTTTCACTCAACAAAGCAAGCCTCCTGAAAGTTCCTGCCATGCTAATTCTCACTTTCTGCCTTTAGTTATGTTACTGTGGCTCCATCTCTTTGTCAAATTTCTGCTCATCTTTTAGGTATATAAGGCAAATATATCTTCAGGTAAATTCCAACAAAATCGAAGTGAATCATGTTCTTTTATTCTTCAACATTTTTTCTTGGCTGCATATTTAGGTAGATAGCCATTCCTTAATTTGTGCATATTATGAATAACATATAAAATAGACTTAATGAAAATTTATTTTCAATTTCTACAAATATTTTGTTACTTAGCTCCTATGCAGAAGATATAAAGTTGAAAAACAGTCGATCTCTTTCCCCATGAGCCCTTTATTCTCTTAGAAAAATAATTTAGTGATACTGCATGTTTTATTTTTCACTCATTTAAAGTAGTTTTTATGAAGTACACTGTGTCTTTATATGTGGTGAATTTCAGGCTACAGTTAGCCTTTTGCTTGTATTTTTTGGATAGTGAAATGAAATTATGGAATTTTAATACTTTAAATAATATGGTATATGATGATTTTTAAACATGATGCTATAATTTTCCATCTACGCTATTTAAAAGTCATATTGAGGCTGGGCATGGTGGCTCACGCCTGTAATCCCAACACTTTGGGAGGCTAAGGCAGGTGGATCATGAGGTCAGGAGTTCAAGACCAGCTTAGCCAAGATGGTGAAATCCCAACTCCACTAAAACTACAAAAATTAGCCAGGCGCAGTGGCAGGCACCTATAATCCCAGCTACTCAGAAGGCTGAGGCAGGAGAATCACTTGAACTAGGGCGACAGAGGTTGCACTGAGCCAAGATCACCCTACTGCACTCCAGCCTGGATGACAGAGTGAGACTCCTTCTCAAAAAATAAATAAATAAAAATAAAAGTCATGTTGAGACAAAAATAAACAGCATTTTAAAAATTTTCCAACAGATTGTGACTGGGTAATTAAATTAAGAGTTAAACAAAGGACTTAGTGGTAACATGATATAGCCAGAACATTCTTAAGAGGTAAGTTACATTTATCAATCACATGAAAACTGTGTATTTAAGTAATAGAATACATGCCAATCCATGTGATTCTTTGTCTTCAGTCAATGGAAGGTAAATCTGGTTTAACTATGTTTTAATACATGATGTCAGCCTTGTTCACGTGGTTTATATTTGAACTCAAAGCTTCTACCTTAATTTATTAGTTCTGGGTGGAGGCTTATCTTGTACTCTTCTAGAACATTCTCCTTATATACCATTAATTCCCCTGTCTTGCAGACTGAACCTTATTTTTAATACTCACTAAGAAAACCTTGTTTCTGAGAAAATATAAGTAAAGCTAAGATGTACTTTGTGGCAACTTTTAGTGTGGTCTGGTGTGGTAGGGAATTTTCATTGAATTTTTTTAGGTGAAAGAGAGACATAATTTCCCTGTGTGAGAAGGTTACTTGGAAATGATGATCTTAGGCCCTTCAAGTTGCCCCTGTATCTGAGAACCTGCTGAGCATGATTACAGATCATGAGTTGGGCTTGGGTTTTCCCAAGCTGGCTGCAGAGACAACTTGTCTAGGCTCCCAGTGAACAGCCACAGCCCACAGAGAATGTGTGTTTACCCAGACCTTTTCCATGGTTTACTTCTGAAAATTGGTTCAACCACATGGGAATCTAGTTAGACTCTTGGAATTATAATCTTTGACTGGTACATGACCCAAGCATTTTTTATAGAATTTGAAAATCAGATTAGAGCTTAGAAAATGAGGAAAGAAGTGTATAAGAGTCCAAATCTAAACCTCTTTGAGGTCCACCTAAAATCTACCTTTTCAAGCGTGGGTTCCCACCACCAAACTGTTCATCTTTACTAGATGAAACAGCACAAAGCAGAACTGAAGTGAGAAATAGTAAAGGATAATTTTCAGTCCTCATGCAGCTCACTGGGGAGGTAAAAGTATGTGAAAACTTTCCTCATGTATGACCTCCTACTAAACTGAACATATTCCATCCAGCTGTTTAGGAGGATAGGTATTTGTAGCATACAGTTGATTTTATAGCATATAACTATAGTATTTATCCATGAACCAAGATTAGTGCTATGGTTGATAGACTGAAGTGTAGGTTGATAAATAAACAATCTTTAGGAATCTGCTATTATACCTATATTTCTAAGTGTAAGAAGGGAATAATTAAGACTGATACTTTATTTGAAAATGCATTATATTTCTCATTAAGAATAAACCATAGTAACTAATGGAAAAAGAAAAACAAAAGCTTATCTATGGTAGAAAGCTGGCAAAAAAATTGCTAAGCAATGAAGAACTTGCCTTTTCTAGTTCTAACATTCAGTAGCTGAAAGCAGATCATTGCCATAAAGAAGTATTTACCAATTTTAAAAGGTCTTGGCCCATCATAGCTAGTGTTAGATTTGGAATATAGCTTTTGTTGCCAAGGTGACAAACACTTATAAATATAACACATCTTCTAATGTGCTTTTAACTTGGTATTTTTATGGCTTTTAAATCAGATACCATTAGCAAATATATTGGGTAATTTAGCTGAAAGACCATTTTCCTCTAACACTTTTTGTTACATTTCCCCAGGTATTTCAGTAAATGTCTGTTGTGACATTCTACTCCTGCTAGGCTTCCAATGTAAGGGGATACATAAAGTACATCTAGTAAAGATTAACATATATTACCTTGCCTTTTTTTGTATTGATCACTGAAAAATGTATAAAAGAGAGTTAAATTTGTAGTCTCCTTGAAGAGCAATCATTGTTCCTATTGTTATTTTGGGGTCTACACCTCCTCCCCACAAATAATAGTCTGGCTTTAAGATTCAATGCATACAGGAAAGGGTTTTGGATACAGCATAATAACCATATATTAACATTTCCCAAAACCTCAACACCTAAATGCTTTCCTATATATAAAGAAGGCTATGAGGAAAATAATTACAATAGACTACCTGGAGCCCTAGTATTTCCACAAGTTTAAGTTTATTGTTCCAAACAATAAACCCAACAGCCCAGGCAGGGAAGGAATTAGCTCTAAATGTATTCACTGCATTCTTAAACAAGGTTTGTAAGGTGGACATATTTGTCACAGCAAAGATAAAATGAGATGAGACATCTTTAAAGTCCAAATTTGCACTTATTGTTACTTCATTAGAAATCCTTCTTAGAAGACTGTCCAAAAATTCATTCATTCTTTTTTCTTTCATTCATTCAAGCAAGAGACATTTAAGAGACATCAACCATGTTGCAAGCACTGGAGACGGAAAGATGAGTAAATCTCATCCCTTAAGAAGAGTATAATCTCAGGAAAAAGGCAGGCAAATCAATGAAGTATTACAAGACACTGATAAGTGCTAAGATAAAGACTATATACAAGGAAGGCATCAGGGGAGAGTCCCTAAAGAGGAACAGCTCTTTACAAATTGCTTTTACAGAATCAAGATGGAAAAGAATATATATTTTATTTAAACAACAAAACTTTTCCAAGTAGATGTTTTACATAGTAAATCTAGAATTGCTGTTTCCTTACTGTGTGATCTTGAAAGCTTCTCTGTGCTTCAGTTACCCCTCCTATGTAAGGTAGATAATCTTCCTCGCCACCCGCATGGCTCATAGAAGACTGTTTATAGGGATAATGGGATGCGGGTGGTGTCGCTATTTAAATTCTTTGGAAAAGAAAGATGCTGTGTAAACACACAACATCCTTATTATTCCAAGCGGTAGCATTTTGGATAATTACCGTATAATGCTGCACCTTTGTGTGTGTGTGGTTTGTTTCTTTATAGAAAGGCAAGTGCTAATGTTAAGTTTCTCTAATAACTCTGGAAGCAATTTTAATCCAGCAGACAAAACAGAATAATCTTTAGAGTAAGTTAAATCCCTTTGAGTAGATTTTGTTATTTACCAAGGTCTTAGGCAATTTCACCACAATTATGAAAAGTGGTGCCCAGCAAGCCCAGCTCTACAGCAAAATATCTGAAAGATATTATTGGGGACAGCCTAGCAACTTCTTTCCAACAGATACAACTCAGTTGTGCACGTATGGGCGCACGTGTGTCTGTGTGTGTGTGTGTGTGTGTGTGTGTGTGTGTGTGTGTGTGTGTATATGTGTGCGCGCGCGCGGGTGCGCGCACACACATGCCTGAGCCTGGGGCTTGCCAGAAAGAGCTGGGAACGAGCTGAAACTGGCTAGCATACCTGAGGCAGCTGTTACACCGTGGCGCCTGGATTCTTCTCTCAGACTCCAGGCTGGCTCCCCTCCTCCTCCACCTCCTTTTCATAGTCTCTCTAACGCTCTAACTGCCTTTCTTCTTCCTCCCTGCAACTTGGTCAGAGATTCCCATGGCCTGAGACTCTGGCCTTGTCCTGCCGCCAACATTCTGGGACTAGCTGGCTGGGGAAAGAACCCACACTGGTGGGAACATGAAGTCTCAGAAAATAAATAAATAAATAAATAAAAATGACCCAAAGCCCTCTTATCTGTTTCCTCTTTCCTTCCTCTCCTTCATTCTCATTTTCTCTCTTTCACTCCCTCTTTCTCATTTTGATTTTTGTGCTGGAGATTAGCCAAAAATTGCCATGGCAACCAGGGAAAATGACAGTTCAAGATAGATCTGCTCTTGGGTCCTGAAATTTGCTTTATCAACAAGACAGTGTCTATCAACTTGACCTGGGGTTTGCCAAGGCAGTCCAGCCATTCACAAATAAAAGAGGCAGCCTGTTTAAGGAGCCCATACGAATCCCTCCTTTCCGCACAAAAGTATGCTGCTCCAGGAGATGCCAAAAGAGCAGGGAGGTTAATAGTAAATAGTTATACGATTTTTTTTTTAACATCAGATAACAAGAAACCTTACTTTTTCAGTTCAGCCTGGCCACTCATAGTTTGAGGTAGTTTTCCATAGGCTGCCACTGGAATTGGATAGAATTGGTAGAGCCAACCAGAATGAAATTGTCCCAGGATAAAAAAAAAAAAAATGCCAGTGCCAAACCAGCAGGGGAAAAGCCAAGAACCCTAGACCCCTGGAGGCTCCAGTGCCTGTGACAAGGGTAAAATGTATGTATTGGCAGTGGAAAGGCCAATGATATTAATCCTAAGAAATAGTCTCTGATTACATTTCAGGGACGCAGGGCCCACTGACAGAAAAGAGCAATTACTTATAGTCATATTTTTCAAAAATTTGACAAAGATCCCAATCATGATGGATTAGGTATATTTAATATCTCAATTAATAAGCCCTCTACAATAGTAACATGTCAACTTGGTTCAAGAAATCCACTCCAGTTGATAGTCATCCAGGAAACGTCTTTCATACCCACATATTAAATTTAATCTGCCACCCCTGTTTTATAAGACTTTGTATTCATCTGCTGAAGAAAAGATGCTTATTTTATCATTCCAGTTTAACAGCTTGCTTAGCAAAGTTGATAGGTAGGAGTTTAGAAGATATTCATTGAATGCCTATTTTGTATATTTACAAAAGAGGTAGATTTAAGGGAGTTACCCAGAAGCAATTTTTTTTTTGGTCCCACTGTTATCCTATTGGTCTTCCTTTCATTCAGCAGATTTATCTGTCATGAAGAATTTAAGTTTCATATTTTCCTCTGTCAGTTGTGAAAAGGCCTGTCAGCTGGGGCTTACACTACAGTTTGCCAAAAGGCCTATAGCGCACAATGACAATACAATCTTATATTTGTGCTCCCAGTCTCCAGATAATCCCCCACTTTCCTCCTCTGCAGCCCAGTTATGATCAGGCTTAAGTTGCATATTGTGTGTTTAGCCAGATTTTGCTGATAAATGCTATCAGCAAGACTGAAATGAAATACAGCAGGTTTAGCTCTTATTACCAGTGTAAAACATGCCTTGCGAGTTTTGTGTGTAATATAGAGACAGTAGTTGCATAAAACCATTTAATTCACAGAAACTAAATATAGGAATGTTAATGGTTTTGGCTTTTATCCATTGAATGTTTGAAGATCCTTTATTCATATACCTGAAAATATAGACCTTTGATTAACATTCTATGGAGATGTGCCTGAGATACCAGGCCATTTGCCACGTTGTTTCCAGTGTGGATACAATTTTGAAAGAAAACTGTACAAAGTCTTACCATTATTTATCAATATCCTCAAACACAAGAGGATATTGTTTGTGCCATTTTTATGTGCCATTTTTACTCTGAGTTCACATAGATACCTAATCTAAGAAAGATTCACATTATCCACACCCCTATAGAAACTACTGCATTCTCATTAAATAGAAACCATATAAATAAGTGGAGGCCTACAAACCATTCTTTTCAGAACCTGCTGAGTCCTCAGCAAAATGTAAAGGATTAGTACATTAGAAAAATGTATCATTGTCTCAGCCAAGGAGAGAGGGGGGTTAATCATCATTCTTAGAACTCTGGAGTGGAACAAAAGCTTGCAGCCTGACACCAAAATAATATCACAATGAAAAGTAAAATTGCTTCTAAGGCAAAATTGCTTTATTTGAAAATTGTGATACTGAGAACAATTATGTCACTTAAACTTTTACAATTTTGTTTTTATAAGTCACTTATAAAACTATCATGGTTTGAATGCAATTATTTAATAAGGGCATTTGTAATTGTCCAACATAATCAAGTTATGCTTCAATCAGGCTCTTCTCTGAGACTATATTTTTGTTAGCATGTAAGTCTTCCTTATGATAATATGTACTTTTTGAAATAGCCAAATAAAAACCATTGTTTTCCAGAAAAGTTCTTCCCTCCCCTTGTATTGTAAAGCATTTCTCCACTGCAAACTGAAACTCGGAATTCTTTTTTTTTCCCTTTGTCTTAGAAACTAAATGTCTACTCAAAGCATGAGAAGGGAAAACACATTGTTAAATAATAGGGGAAGTAAAAGTTGGTTCTTCAAGAGTCATGATAGTGTTGTCAAGAGTGTTTTTCAAGCTGAGACAGGGGCTGGAGCCTGGGGAGCATAGAGTGGTGCCCATGAGTTACTCAGCAGGAGCCATGAAGATGTTGGTACCACAAGTCACAGATCATGACTTTGATTTTCTAAGGAGGAGGAGGATTAATTATGGGCTGAGTGTAGGGACATTCAGGCCTCCAAGAGACTGTAGGATTTTAGTTGCTGTGTTGTGCAATTTGTGGGCTATTTGGTCCACTTTGGACAGCCTAGAGAGCTATGTTTTCCCTCCAGATTTTAACTGAAGTCTCTGCTACTGCCTTACCCCTGTGTTTTGCCTGGCTTATTCTGATAGTCTGATCTCTATACTCACTGGCATGACCAAGAGGCTTCTCGTGGAGCTAGGCTCTCAGCTGCTACTTCCTCTTTCCCCATCCTTTTTCTCTTCTGTGAACAGACTCATCCTTACTTTGATCTCTCTTATACATTTTCTTTTTTGCTAAAGATTCTCACCACTTTATGAATGATATCAACCCTCTTCTCACTCTGCTGTGCATCATGCTGTAAAAGATGATGCTCCTACTTAAAAGCATTCCCTCATTTCAGATCAATCTTCAAGGAAATGGTTAAGTCCTGCCAGTTACTATAAGAGGCTTAGCTTCAGCCACATGGCTTCAGCATAAACTGGAACAGAGATCCCAACAAAGGCTTCACCGTACAGGAGCCAGTGAGTTTGTTGTTTTGAACCCCAAATCTGCTAGTGTATCTTCCCAGCTTAAAACCAGCTCATGGCATTCCCTCATTTTAGGGTATAAGTCAAATGTCCTGTGTTCTCTCTCCCATTTAGTTCTCTCACATCCATTTTTCTTCTACTCTTTGTTCCAGCCAAATGGGCCTTCTCTCCAAATCATCTACTTCCTCCTCCAGCCCAAGGCCTGTCTGCTTGCTGTTCCCTGTGCTTCTGATGCCTTCCCATCCCAGCCCAGCCCAGATCCCATATTTCTTACCAGGCCAAGTCTTACTCATTCCTCTTTCCCCTTTCAGACCAAACATGGTTATGGGAAAACCAACACTGATGCCCTGAATCAAGCAGGTCTCCCTGTTCTATGCTCTGACAAGATGATGGACCTTTTCTTCAAATTATTTATTACCTTTGTAATATTATACTTCTTTTTTTCTATTATTTGATTATTATCCATTCCAATGGTCCTTTCTTGAGAATAGGGATTTTATCTTTGCTTTTTTTTTATCTCTGTACTCCATAGATACTCAGTTTTAATCTGTTCAATGAATGAACTCTTTAGAGTTCATAGAAATTTTGTCCCAAAAAAGTAAGGCAAACAAATTTCCTAAACCTGGGTCAAGCAGTGAGGTTTTGAGAGTACCCTTATATCTGTTTGTGTAGAAGTATACAATGACAAATTGAAAACAGCCTAACCATCAACAGAAGAACAAATAAATAAGTTGTACTATGTTCATAAAACATAACACCATGCAGCAGTTAAAATTAATGAATTAGGGCCACATGAGTGTGCCTAGTTAAATCCTCAAAGCACATACATAAAATGTAGTCATCATACAAAATATATATATTGGTTTATTTTGCCTAGAATCCATGTAAGGAGTAGTCAGAACAATGGTAATACAAGTAAATATGAAGACTGCGGATGATATCTAGGAAGAGTGGGAATATGAGGTCATCAGAGTTCTTCTGTTCCTTACCAGGTCATTCCCCAGACAGATTACAGTAGGAGGAATGTAATCAATCTCTGTTCTTTTTTGGGGGCCTCACCTCTACTGTTTATTTTCTGGGGCAGTTCTTAATTGTACCTGGAAACAAATGCATCTCAACAGGGTAAAGATTAGAGAATCATTTATAAATGGAAAATGTAAAAGGAAATAAACTAGAGAATAATAACATAGAAGATGCTCAATAGTCAATATGAAAAATATTGAATTTAATTTCTATTTTGAAATATTCTGTGAAACCAAGTTTGTAAAACAAGGCAAATAAAATCAAACAAGATTTCGAATATCCCAGAGGCCTAATAGAAAGTTGAATATCAAGTAAAATAGGTAAAAGTTTTAGACTCTGCCCTTGACTCAAGACAGGGAGACATTAGGCACAGAAATGTTTGATGCATATGGCCTTACTCTTAGTGTAAGCTGCCTCCTTTTTGTGTGTGTATAGAATTGAAAAGTTTTAGAGGCCACTCTTCCCTAAAATATTTCCCTTACTCATTTTGCTATTGACCTCATATCCACTTTCCTTATTGACTTGAGTCAATGTATTGAAGAGTACTCCAAAAACCACAGGATTTTAGAATAACAGAAAGTCTTTCTTTTTATTAGATAAGGAAACTGACATTTGGAAAGTTAAGGTAACTTTGGAAGCCTAGCAGTCTGGGAACCACTGTCACCCAGCAGTCTGGGAACCAGAATCCAGAAATCCTCATTCCTGTTCCATTGTTCTGCCCAACGCTCCACACTGTAATGTTATTATCTAGGGGCCATTGATTTAAGCCTATAGCCTTTGTTAATGCTATGGATTGGATTCATTTAGCTAGGCAGTCACCCAACTGGTACCTGAGTGAAAAAGAAAATATAAAATCCGATGAGGAGTGGTATACACATACAATGGAATATTATTCAGCCTTAAAAAGAATGAAATTCTGATGCAACATGAATGAACCTCGATGACATTACACTAAGCCAGATACAAAATGACAGTATTGTATGATTCTGCTGATATGAGGTACCTATAGGAATCACATTGATAGGGAAAGGAAGTTGCATGGTAGTTGTCAGGGGTTGGAGGATGGCAGTATGGTAAGTTTAGTGTTTAATTGGAACAGAGTTTCAGTTTGGAAGATGAAAATGTCCTGGAGATGGATAGCAGTGATGGTTGCACAACAAGGTGATTGTACTTAATGCCACCTAAAAATGGTTAAAATGTTAAGTTTTATGCTATGTATGTTTTATCACCATTTTTTAAAGAAATCAGATGAGGAATCATGAATTATGAATTCCAGCTGAGGAAAGCACACTTGGTGGGAATTCTAGGTATGTAGAAGGTACTATGAAAATGCTAGATGCTTAAAGTAGGTAGAAAGAGGGCAAAGAGAAGAAATGAGAAAGGCCTGTTATTTAGATGAGCATAGTCCACTGGAACTTTCTGCCATGGTGGAAATGGTCTACATCTGTGCTGTGCAGTGTAGCAGCCAGGAGCCACTAGTCACAAGTGGCTGTTGAGCACATGAAATGTGGCTCATGCGCTAAGGAACTGAATTTTTAACTTAATTTGATTTTAACTAACTTACATTTAAATAGCACGGGTCTAGACTTCCTATTGTTGGTGATTTCAGTAAAAGTACTTGTATTTCTGCTTCTTCTGGCTCACTTTCTGTAAGTTCAAGCACTAGTCACTCATTCCTTCAGTCGCTGTTAGGAGGTATTCTCCATCTCTTGTGTGCTAGATTCTTGCTAGGCAATTGGGTAGTAGGGAGCAACGGGAATGCTCTACCCTGTTGGTAGGAGTATCAGTAAGTATAACTCCTGCCAGAAAGAAGGTGACGGGATGTCTTGAGGTGAAAGATGTTCATATCCTTTGACCCAGTGTATACCCTAGAGAAACCCTCATAGCTGCTCAAGGAAGCATGGACATGTAAAATCAGAAAAGGACTATCAAGCAATGAAAGAAGAGATAAATTGAGCTATGCTCATAAAACAATACTATGCAATAGTTAAAATTAATGAACGAGTCCTGCATCTACCTATGTGGCTAAATTCCAGAAACAATAGCAAGCAAAAAGAAAATTTCAATTGCAGAAGGATATACACAGGATGCTATCATCATTTTTAAAAACTTATTTTAAAAATCCTGCACTATTGTTTATAGATACATATGTATGTAATAAATGTAAAAACACGCATTGGTGAAGAGACAGCACATCCCTGATGATGGATACTTCTGGCAAGAGAGGGAATGGAATGGGAAAAGGGACACAGATGTTGTCAACCCATCTACAATATTCTATTATTTAAAAAGGTCTTTTTTATATGACAAAACCAGAAAGTGGATCCCTTGGTGTTCATTACATTCTTTGCTATACTTTTATGAATAGTTGAAATACTTCATGATAAAGAGGATGCAGATGAAATGGCCCTCCTGCTAAGAAGCACTCAGATTATAGGGGCATTATAAGTACAGTAAAAATGGCAATAATATATTAAAGTATTAATAGAGGCATGAGGTGTATGAGGTGGGAAGGAAAATAGAGGAAGATGGAACTAACTCTGTCTCAAAGAGTCAGGAGGAGCCAAGGAAGACTTCACCAGGGAGTTACCCTCAAGTTCATTTTCTAAGGATATGTAGAATTTAGTTGAGAGAAAAACAGTGATATTTATTGGAGGCTAAGAAGACAGTTTGTAGAAAGAGTGAGAGACTTCACCGGAGTCTAGAGCTGACAGGGTAGAGGGAATAGCTGATGAAACAGATTAGAGTTGACTAAGGCAAAGTTCTGCCATCCAAGTGCCTGTGTGCGTGTGTGTGTGTGTTTTGGGGATGTGAGGGGGCAAAGCCAGAGGGGAGAATGAATGAGAACACAGCTAGGGAGACCCATGGCCTTATCATTGTCTAAGTGAGAGGTTATAAGAGCTTGGGGCAGGAGTGGGTGGTGTCCAGGTGGACTCAATGGGACTTGATGACTGTGGGACTAGACAAGGTTCTTATCTTAAACAACTTCAATGGATGATGACACTGACCTAGAAGGTAATATGGAAGATGGAGAAGAAGTAAGGTTTCCTCAACCTTAGGAGTGAAAGGAGGAGAGGCGAGAAGATAATGAGTTTGATTTGGGATGTGCTAACTTTGAAACCTCTCCAGGTAGAGATGTCCAGAAGGGAGCTATGGGAAGAAGCAGCATAGAGATAACAACTGGAGTGGATAATGCAGGCAAAGAGCAGTCTGTAAAATGAGAAAAGAAGATTTAACTGGACAGCTAATAAGTTGGATCACGCTGTAGGCATGCTACGTTCTTCCTCCCAGAGACATGTCATGTTTTGGCAGAAGAATCTGAAGACTTCTAATTCAACAGCAATAAAGAGGACTGAACAAAGGAATCATGCTCCAGGGTTTGGCATCTACCCTTAGCAAACTAATGTAGCAATGAACACACAAACCTTATAGTTAAACTGACGTACACTCAATGCATTTGCCATTAAAATTTCATTCCCCACTTACTAGGTGTAAAGTTGGGCAAATCACCAAACCTCTCTGAGCCTCAGTTTCTTCTTCTGGCAATCGGGATGATACCTTACAAGTTTGTGGTGAGGATAAAGTAGAATAATGTTGGTAAAATATTGAATACATATTGAGTCCTTTCTCCTTTTTTTTAGCTCTTACCATTGTGAATGCCTACACTTGTCTAAGAACATTTTATTTAACTAATTACTTTTTCCTCAAAATACAAAGTACTCCTGACCATAGAAGTTGTCAATTACTTGAAAACCGGGGCCAAATCTTACGTGTTGATCAGTCAGGTCCGCATTGAACATTACTATTTTCCTAACAAGCTGAAGGCTACGAATAACATGTAGCACAATGCTAGGTACATTGTAGGTAAGCAATAAATAAATGCCTTCTGAAGTGTACTCTAGTATAGCCAATAAAAATAAGCATAAAATGTTTTATGATTCAGCTTCATATGTAATCACTTGGTAACAACCTTGTTAAGCCTAACAACATGTGTAGGCAATAAGTATATCATTTTATAAGGAAAGGAAAATAGAGGTTATTTGTTCAAGTCACAGAAAAAAAATTACCTCAGGGCCAGAAATAGACAGAAGTTAATCTAATGTTCAGTAAATATGGGGAAATCTCCCAGTAGTATTTCAGTTATGGGCCCAGTGAGATATGAACAAACCATCCCTTAGGATTTCTAATGCAAAAGGACAAATATAAAAATAGAAGACTGCTTTTCATGTAGTTAGTACCAAGTTCTCCAATCAAATTCAACACAGCAACTGGAGGAGAGGGTCTCAGATCAAGGAAGAAGTGCGATTGGCTTGGAGGGATTCTATCTGGATTCAAGGAAAGTAACAATATAAAATATGGGATGGATCCACATCCTCGAGGTACATTTTTATGTCTTTGCAGAAAAGTAAGCTGACAGCATAAAGGGTCACCAAATAGGAAAGGAGATATGGTTTAATTTTTATCTTTGTGACTCTCTGTTTACATTCATTATGGAAAAATCAGGGTTTAAGTCAGAGTTTAAGGTGGGCCAAGACTTCCCATCTTAGGGTTTAAGAAGCTTTGCTGGTTCAGAGGTGAGGCTGGTGTATTGGTGAAAAGCAACCAAAGAGAAGGAGAAGTGAGAAGACAAAGTAGAAAAGAAGAGAGAGGTGGTCAAAGGGGTAAGAATTTGAGTCAGAGATATCTGTGGTATGCTCAAGTCAGAAGTTAAAACAAGAATAAAGTCAGAGACTCACTTCCTGAGTAGACTGACTTGTGGGGGAAAGAGTTCCAGAACTCTCCCCATTTGTTAAATGCATCTATTGTAAATTCATGTACACAGTGGACATCCTTTATAATATTATTTCTGCTTCTGAAAAAAAATCTGTCTCTGTTGACTTGAGATACAGAGGTGCTGGTAGGAGTTTGAGGGATGGCAGAATACGCAATTACATAGTCAGCAAGCTGAGGTCAAAACCTGAAAAGTCAAGATGTCAGTGAGAGGTAGCAGGAGGAATTTCTCCCAGGAAACGGATAACACAGGTAGTCTTTTTGTGTTGTGAGTAAATTTTGACCCCTAGAATATGTTCAACACCTAACCCTCAGTACCTCTGAATGTGACTGTTTTTGGAAATAGGGTATTTGCTGATGTAATTAACTTAAGATTAAGTAATAATGGATTAGGGCTTCTAAGGTATCTTTATAAGAAGAAGTGTGAAACTTGGACACACAGATATACCCAAGGAAAAAGGTCACATGAAGTTAGAGGCAGAGGCTGGAATATGCAGCTTCAAGGAACACTCCTGGCCAGCAATCACAAGAAACTAGGAAGAGGCAAAGATAGATTCATCCCTAGAACCTGATGAGGACACATGGCATTTCCAAAACCATGATTTTGAACCTCTAGACTACAGAACTATAAGGAAATAAGTTTCTGTTGTTTTAAGCCAACCAGATTATAGTAATTTGTTATGGTGGCACTAGGAACCCAATACACCTTGCTGTCTGAAGGACTTTCAGCTGTGTGGTTGCCAGGTTTATGAGTCAACTGAGATACAGGCTTTCACAGTCCACGTCCTCAATCCATGTCGCTGGCATGACACTCCCCTCAAGCCTCACCCTTCGATCCTAGCAGGCCACGGATCCCTGGTGGAGCCAGGTTTGGTGAGAGTGCTGGTCCTCAGAGACTCTAGCATGACCAGAGACTTCAGGCCTGGCCTTCTGGGACACATCTTTTCTGGGTTCTAAGGGCCAGGATTTTTCTCCTTCAGAGCCAAGGGCCCACAAATACCTACATTTCAAATTCTTTCATAGCTTACTACTGTAAGAGAAGGGTATGGTGTTTGGCCAATTAGAAGAGTAAGCATTTAATAAGTAGGAGGTGCTTTAAATCTAGGAAAACCTCCAAGCAGCAAGCACATTTTACAGTCACTGAGATCTTAATGAACACCAATGTCTAGATTGCTCCTGCATAAATTGGGTACAGATCCAGGTATGAGTATTTTTTTAAAGGTGTCCAGTATGCAGTCAAGTTGAAAACTTAAACTAGGTGCTGGTCTGGGTGATAAGGAGTCTATCGCGGGTTCACTCAACTTCTTACAAGGTTATGTAGAAGAAAAGTTATTAAATTATTAGATAGAAAATTACAGCTGGTTTCTGACAAGGTTTTGTCAGAACTACCTTTTGTGTTTTAGAACTCATATCCATCTTTTTGACCCAAGCACAGGGTAGTCCTAGTTATCTCTTCCTCATCTCCCACTTCAAATCAGTTGCCAAGTTTTCTTGATTCTATAAACTTTTCTCAAATGTACCTTCTCTCTGTATTCCTTTGGCCACTGCCTTAGTTCATGCTTACCATTTCCTGCCTGGGATTCTGACAGCAGCCTAACTGGACCTCTTGTTTGTAGCCTTCCTCACTTCCAATTCATTTTCCAGTTGCCACCAAAATAATCCACTAAATACACAAGTGTCAATGTTTTACTCTCCTGCTTAAACCCCCTTCCATGGCTCCCCTTTTGCCTACGAAGTAACTTCTGGGCTGGTCACATGACAAATAGGACTCTCTATAATTTGGCCCTTGCCTCACCTGTTTCTTCTGGTGCACTTGTTCTGTGGACTTCATTCTTCACCCATAGTTCACCATGCTATTTTCGGCCTCAGTCTTTGCAGATGCTGCTGTGCCTTTGCCTGGTAAGTCCCTCCCTAAATGTAACCTTTGGCTTCCTAGAGTATTTCACATTCCTTCTCCTTCGCCAAGAAATCTTTCTAATCCCTACTTCAACTCCTGCTGTCCTATCACCTCTGTGCTTTATAAATATTTTTATTAAGGCCCATCCTGCTGCTTGATAAAATGTTGTAAGGGTTTATGTCACCTAGATGATGAAATCCTTGAGAGAAGTTCTAAGTCTTACTTCTGCAATCTTAGCCACTGGCAAAATATCAAATGTATATTGAGCCCTCAAGTGCTGAGTGAATTAATGGGAAAACAAGGAAATAAATAAATGCATTTGTCTTCTGGAAGAAAAACTGAAATTCAATCCATGACCTTGGTCTCCATGGCTAAAAGGGCAATAAGAGGTGGAAAGTGTGGTAGTAGGGAAACATTTAGGAAGAGAATATTTTGCTCAGAGGGAGAGATCATATTGGTTTAGACAAATTAAGTTAAGGAAGAAAGTAGTTAAGTTATTCTCTTGCCAAGAGGTAACACTAGTGGGCATTGGTGCAGAAGATAATTGGTTTATCTACTTACTCTAACAGAAATCAGTTGTGTTTGGATATGGTTTGGATCTGTTTTTACCCAAATCTCGTATTCAATTGTAATCCTCAGTGTCGGAGGTGGGGCCTGGTGGGAGGTGATTGGATCATGGGGGCAGTTTCTAATGGTTTAACACCATCCCCCTGGGTGCCGTTTTCATGATATTGAGTGAGTTCTCATGAGAGCTGATTGTTTAAAAGTGTGTAGCACCTCCCCTGCTTCCTCCTGCTCCAGTTATGTAAGACATGCCTGCTTCCCCTTCACATTCTGCCATGATTGAAAGTTTCCTGAGGCCTCCACAGCTGTGCTTCCTATACAGCCTGTGGAACCATGAGTCAATTAAACCTCCTTTCTTTATAAATTACCCAGTCTCAGGCAATGCCTGAGACTAATGCAGTTTTCAGTTTTTCAAAATGGGTCTGTAAATTGGGACTTTCCTCATTTTACCAGAATATTTAATTTCACAAACCTTGTCATACCAAGGGATACAAACCTTCATAAAAATAGAAGATGTTCTTATAAATATTCAAGTAATTATGGTTACCTGAGATCATGCTTACCATGGTACAAAATAAACTATTTAGTGAATGCATTAAAACCTGTGTAGTCCATGCGCACTGGCTCACACCTGTAATCTCAGCACCTTAAGGGCCTGAAGTGGGAGAATAGCTTGAGTCCAGGAGTTCAAGACCAGCCTGGACAACATAGTGAGACCTCATCTCTACAAAAAATAAAAAACCAGACCGGGCACAGTGGCTCACACCTGTAATCCCAGCACTTTGGGAGGCCTAGGTGGGTGGATCATCCGAGGTCAGGAGTTCAAGACTAGCCTGGCCAACATGGTGAAACCCCATCTCTACTACAAATACAAAAATTAGCAAAGTGTGGTTGTGGATGCCTGTAATCCTAGCCAGGAGGCAGAGGTTGCAGTGAGCCAAGATCACACCATTGTACTCCAGCTTGGGTGACAAGAGCAAAACTCAGTTTCAAAAATTAAAAAATAAAAATAATAAAGAATCTAGCCATGTGTGATGGTATGCAGCTGTGGTCCCAACTACTCAGAAGGCTGAGGTGAGAGGATTACTTGAGACCAGAAAGTAATTAGCTTATTAGTAATTAGCTTATTGTAGACCAGGCTACAATAAGCTGTGATTTGCTACTGCACTCCAGCCTGGGCAACGGAATGAGACCCTATTTCAAAAAAAAGCAATGAATAAACAAACAAACAAAAACTTGTTTAAACACCCGAAAGAGAAGTATCACTGAAGTAGCTAGTTAGGGCTAACTGAAAAGAAGGCATTTTGATAATAAAAAGTCTGTGATGATGGTGGTCTGCTATCACTAGATGTCTGGTACAAATAGAAATTGAAGAAGACTAAATTCTCATTGTCCCATATATCTTTTCTTTGAAGCTCTTATCACAAGTCTGCAGTTACATGTGTAACTTGTATTTGATTAATATATGTGTTCCTGACTCTGTATATATGAAGATAAGGAATTATATCTAGTTGTACTCATTCATCTTCAGTTTTTAATATGGTATCTTGTGTATTATAAACTCTCCAGAACTATTTGTTAAACGAATGTGTTGAGTAAATAGTTCAGTCCTTTAAATGCTGCCTCTGGAGAGATTATACAATGAAGGTGTCCCCTAATCTTACAGGATCTTATAGACCTACTCCTGATCCAGAAGCCCTTGGAATCTTTTCTCTATTCTCTGCCTCATCTGTGCCACTCACATTGTCCCAGTGAGTAGCCTGTGAAAGACACAAAATTATTGATTGCAGAAGCTTGAGAGGTACAGTATCTGAAAGTACAATTAGGTAAGGTTGAGGAGCAGCATATTCAACACCCACTAGATAGACTATTAAGCTATTTAGTGGACATAAGCATGGAATGGTTTATATCAGCTTCTAATATGATCTCAGTTGCCAAAAAGTATTTTTCCAGGTCATTTTCCTATTATTCAAGAACGTATGATAAATAAAGAACTTATAAGATTGAAACTGGGTTCGATTCAGTGGTAAGAGTGCCCATGTTACAATGTTAGAACCATCAACATTTACCAAGAATAAACATTGTAGATCCTGCTGGAGAGGGTATGAGCCAGAGGCAAACAGGTTATTTAAAGATCTTCAGATGTTATCAGCCTTGGACTACCGAAAAACATTGTAATTCTGATGCTGAGGAATGCAGTCATAATGGAGAAGTAGGACAAGAACTGTTTGAGTTAATCAGTGAGTCTAGAATGTACTGGACCACCTTGGGCTTTAAGTCATCGGAGGGTAGAAGTCTTGTGGGATCTAATTGGATGTCCAGCAGGCTGATGCTGTGTCTCAGAAACTGGACTTTTAACTGGTTGGGTAACTACTTCTCCAGCCTGTCTTGTACTGCTTGTACTGCTGGGGGTTAACCAAAGCCATGTAGACATGCACAATATATTGGGCCAGGTCCTGAAAGTAAATCAAGATAATATTGAAGGGATCCTTTATAAATTGATGGAGGGAGGTCAGTCTATTGCATCATTCCTAATGTCATTCTAACCACAATAACTGTACACTATGCAAAGGTAGCTTTGCTTTTTCACTCTCACACTGGATTCCAACTAGTTTGTGTGCCTCACGGAGGTTGTTTGGTGTAGATGCTTAATGTACATTATTCATCTTATAAACTGGGGAGCATTAATAGATGGTGATAGTGTTGAGAACTGTTAGTCTTTTTGTACCTCATTTTCCCACTTTTATATTACATAAGAAGAATTAAAACCAAAGGAGGGGAGAGAGAAGGGCAAATGAGCCTTCATTGTAAGTCTGCCTCAATGAACTTCAAGATTTGTTTTGTATCTGGTATTTTTTTCCTCCCAGATAACTACCAGATATTTACCCTGGCTTACAGAATTATGCTAAGCTTTTTGTATATATTACCTCATTTAATCTTCACAACACAACTCTGAGAAGTATCAGTAGTGGCACCTCTATATAGATGAGGAAACTTTGGAATTTGCTAATTGGCCATAGAGTCAGTTTTATAAGGAGATATAAAAGACATGCTAGGATCCCTATCAATCTTGGTACTATGGTTGTGGTGGAAAACATGACCTAGAATTCAAAATGAATCCAGAATAAACCCCAGACCAGCTTGTGCCTGTATAGATGGGTCAGTAAGAGCTGGGGTAGGAGGGTAATCCTGGGTAATCATGGGTAAGACCCAGCAAGAGAGACACAGAAATCCAGAGATCTCCTAGCTCCAACCGAGGAACCAGGGGCATTACAATGGGTCTGGTCCTACTGTGAGCAAAGCCCAGGCAAGGCAGAGCAAGGTGGGGATGGGTACTGCTTCACCCAGAAAGTGCACCTGACCAGTGAGTCAGAGGCTCCCCCTCTGGCACTTGACTCCAGATACAGCGCTTCCCCCAAAGCCTCAGCAATACATAGAACAGGGGATCTTTGCCAGTCAAGTGCTAGGAATTACCAGCGCAGAGTTGAATAATAATCCAGGATAGTGTCCCAGATTGGCACATAGACCTAGAAGATGAATAAGCACAAAAGGCGGCCAGGAGAGCCTGTGGACCGAGCTATCGCCCCTCACCCTGCCCGGAGAGAGAGGAAGCTGTAAGCAGGAGGACAGATGGAGCAGCTGGTGTGGGGGCCCTACCCCATGACCAGAGAGAAAGGAAGCTGAAAGGGGGAGATGGCTGGTTGCAGCTGGGCAGGTTCCTACCCTTCCCAACAAACTCCAGAGGGCTGAAGCTCTGACTCTAGCGGGTTACGCAACCAGTGCCACGGTCTGAACTGAACCCTGAATGATCCAGCCTAGTGGAGGAAGGGCACAACCCACCATTAGAGGGGTGGGACTGGGCTACATGTTTTAACAAAAAACACAGGAAGCCTACATAGCAACAGGACAGCATTCTTGACCAAACAGCAGCGCCTACAGGTCAGCAGAAGAGGTGGGCCTAATCTCCCAGTATAAACTAAAAAGACACAGGACGCTTCCCTAGTAACTTGAAGGAGTCCCTAGAAACCCAGTAGCGCCACGACAGGCAGACCAGTGACCTCATCAAGCAGCTCCCTGACATCACAGCCAGATAAATCCACAAAGATGGGGAAAAACCAGCAAAAAAATGAGGAAACCATCAAAGACCAGAACACCTCATCTCCTTCAAGGGATCACAACTCTTCAACAACATAGCAACACAATGTGACCGAGAATGAGTGTGATGAATTGATGACAGAAATAGGCTTCAAAAAGTGGATAATAACAAACTTTTCTGAGCTAAAGGAACACGTTCTAACTCAATGCAAAGAAACCAAAAAACTTGAAAAAATGTTAGACAAAACGCTAACTAGAATAACCAACTTAGAGAAGAACGTAAATGACTTGATGGAGTTGAAAAACACAGCACAAGAACTAGGTGAAGCAAACACAAGTTTTAATAGTCAAATCAACCAAGCAGAAGAAAGGATATCAGAGATTGAAGATCAGCTCAATGAAATAAAAAGACAACACAAGACAAGAGAAAAAAGAGGGAAAAGAAGTGAACAAAGCCTCCAAGAAATATGGGATTATGTGAAAAGACCTAATCTATGCTTGATCAGTGTACCTGAACATGATGGGGAGAATGAATCCAACCTGGAAAACATGCTCCAGGATATTATCCAGGAGAACTTCCCAAGCCTAGCAAGATAGTCCAACGTTCAAATTCAAGAAATACAGAGAACTCCACAAAGATATTCCTCAAGAACAGCAACCTTAAGGCACATAATCGTCAGATTCACCAGGGTTGAAATGAAGGAAAAAATGCTAAGGGCAGCCAGAGAGAAAGGTCAGGCTACCCTCAAAGGGAAGCCCATCAGACCCACAGCAGATCTCTCAGCAGAAACCCTCCAAGCCAGAAGAGAGTGGGGCCAATATTCAACATCCTTAAGGAAAAGAACTTTCAACCCAGAATTTCATATCCAGCCAAACTAAGCTTCATAAGTGAAGGAGAAATAAAACGCTTTACGGACAAGCAATTACTGAGAGATTTCGTCACCACCAGATCTGCCCTACAAGAGCTCCTGAAAGAAACACTAAGCATGGAAAGGAACAAGTACCAGCCACTGCAAAAGCAAACCAGTTGGCAAAGACCAAAAATGCAATGAAGAAAATGAGTCAACTAACGGGAAAGAAACCAGCCAGTAACAAAATGGCAGGATCAAATTCACACATAACAATATTAACATTGAATGTAAACAGCCTAAATGCCTCAATCAAAAGACACAGACTGGCAAATTGGATAAAAAGTCAAGACACATCATGTGCTGTATTCAGGAAACCCATCTCACATACAAAGACACAAAAAGACTCAAAATAAAGGGATGGAAAAAGATTTACCAAGCAAATGGAGAACAAAAAAAAGCAGGGGTTGCAATCCTAATCTCTGATAAAATGGACTTCAAACCAACAAAGATCAAAAGAGACAAAGGGACACTACATAATGGTAAAAGGATCAATCCAACAAGAAGAGCTAACTATCCTAAATATATATGCACCCAACACAGGAGCACCCAGATACATAAAGCAAGTTCTTAATGATCTAAAACGAGATTTAGACTCCCACACAATAATAGTGGGAGACTTCAACACTTCACTGTCAATATTAGACAGATCAATGAGACAGAAAATTAACAAGGACATCCAGGACTTGAATGCAGAGCTGGACCAAGCGGACCTAATAGACATATACAGAATGCTCCACCCCAAATCCATGGAATATACATTTTTCTCAGCACCACATTGCACTTACTCTAAAATTGACCACATCATTGGAAGCAAATCACTCCCTAGCAAATGCAAAAGAACAGAAATCATAACAAACAGTCTGTCAGACCACAGCACAATCACACTAGAACTCAGGATTAAGAAACACACTCAAACTCACACAAGTACTTGGAAGCTGAACAACTTGCTACTGAGTGTCGACTGGATAAACAATGAAATAAAGGTAGAAATAAAGATGTTCTTTGAAACCAATCAGAGTGAAGACACAACTTACTGGAATCTCTAGGACACCTTTAAAGCAGTGTCAAGAGGGAAATTTATAGCAATAAATGCCCACATGAGAAACAAGGAAAGATCTAAAATTGACACCCTATCATCAAAATTGAAAGATCTAGAGGAGGAAGATCAAAAAAACTCAAAAGCTAGCAGAAGGCAAGAAACAACTAAGATAGGAGCCAAAATGAAGGAGATAGAGACACAAAAAAACCCTTCAAAAAATCAGTAAATCCAGGAGCTCGTTTTTTCAAAAGATCAACAAAATAGACAGACCACTAGCCAGACTAATAAAAAAGGAAAGTGAGAAGAATCAAATAGATGCAATTAACAAAAGATAAAGGGGGCCAGGCACAGTGGCTCACGCCTGTAATCCCAGCACTTTGGGAGGCTGAGGCAGGTGGATCATGAGGTCAAGAGATCAAGACCATCCTGGTCAACATGGTGAAACCCCGTCTCTACTAAAACTACAAAAAAATTAGCTGGGCATGGTGGTGCGTGCTTGTAGTCCCAGCTACTCAGGAGGCTGAGGCAGGAGAATTGCCTGAACCCAGGAGGCGGAGGTTGCGGTGAGCCGAGATCGCACCATTGCACTCCAGCCTGGGTAAGAAGAGCAAAACTC